>NC_068456.1:17190011-17490011 GCF_023373465.1 Oncorhynchus keta
ACTGCGGGAGGTGATTTTCTGCCCTCGGGAATATAAAAATGAGTACAGTATGTGTTCAGACATATACTTGGCTTGTGTGCTGTATTTTTGAGAGTGTTACTGGTTTAAGAAATTAAGCTGTTTATTCTCATTGTTAACCTTTAATTTTTAGCAAAAAAATACAATGGTAACAAAAAAAATGCTTGACCACACAACTAAAAGCTTTTTAGTTCAGTTGTTGAAGTCAGTTAATACGCTAATGCTATTGACATATTATTTTCCCTAAATGTGGTCTCACTTCACCAGATAACATGGGATGGATGATTTAACAACAAGAAAGAGAAACCACTCAGGAGGAAGCTCCGGGGGAAAGGGTGAGAATTGCCTTCTTGCAGTTCTAATGTCGACCTTGTTGAGATATTTATTATTTTGTCTATTGTATGTATAGTAGAGATCTATGATAGTCATTAACTGCTAGTCATGCGATTTACTGCGTTTCCAGTTCCATTCCTGTCTGAATAAACCAGTCTAATTCCACCTTTAATACACAGATGTGAAATGTCTGGATGAAAGCAATTATCCCCAGTCAGCCTATTAGTGGGCTGGGTGAAGTCATCATCACTATGTTCCTTGCACCTATTTGGTAGATCCTGAATACAGAGGGGGTTGTTGCTAGGGGAAGGGTGTAGCCCAGGGAGGTGTTGTGGAATGTTTTTGTTTAAATTGATTGAATTGGACAGTCCATATTGTAGATACAGGGTGCCACCCAGTGGCTTCTTAAAGTTATTGCAAATCCTCTGCTGAATCCCAAATCGACCCTTTTCAAGTGTCTATTTGTGACTGTAAAATGTGATAACCAAACACAGATATAGGATCTTATAAATTGAATATACATTTGTATGTGATTTTCTTCTCTTTGTCTCCAGTTGTGACAGAAACTACAACCTCGACAAGTAGATTGGTATCTTTACCTCCAAGTAAGTTTTCTGTACTCTTAAAATTCCCCTCAAACTGTTAAATTGTTTGATTAAAGGTATTGGTAATGCAGATTTTGTAATAATTTGATTATCATTTCACACTATGTTTTTGTGAACATTCTGAGAGTTGGACTGCTCTAACACATTGAAAGAACTGTTGAAGAATGTGGCCATGTATCTCTTTATCTACCAGAGGGTGGCAGTGGATCAAAAAGTAGTACCCACAGGACCATGTCCAGCAATGCTGGAGGCCTGTGGTTGGAAAAGAACATTTTAACCCAGAACAGCAGTGGAACTAACTTTTCCTCATGTGAGAATAGATCTGTTAAAATGTTCATTTGTACATTTTTAATCTGGAACATGGACATTAGGCTACGACTGAAAATACTTAGGGGGATTAACCCATGCTCTCTGCCCCTCCAGCTTCTGTGGGTGTCAATGCCGGAGGATCCAGCTCCTCATCAGGGTTCTACATGGGGGACTACTCTGAGGGTGGTAGAGATGGTGGAGGGGGAGGTGGTGGAGGGGGAGGTGGTGGCGGTGGGGGAGGTGGAGGAGGCGGCGGAGGTGTTGGCAGTGGGGGTGGCTCAGGCTACGGAGGAGTGTATGGAGGAAGCACCGGGTCAAAAGTAAAGAGCAGCTCGTCAGGGTGCTCCAGGAGAGCCCAGAGCTCTGCCTCGCCTGGGGGTCTCTCCCCTGGCTTCCTGGAAAGGAAGAGTATGGCCAGTCGCTCAGGAGGCTACGACGGTAAGGGAGGATCCAACCAATCACACTGTTGATTTTGTGTGTGTGTGTGTGTGTGTGTCAGAGAAGGCTGGTGGGAGGAGCTATAGGAGAGCGGGCTCATTGTAATGGCTGGAATAAAATCAATGGAATGACACCAAACACATAAAACACATGGAAACAACGTGTTTGATTCCATTCCAGTCATTAAAATGAGCCCGTTCTCCTATATCTCCTCCAACCAGCCTCCTTTGATATGTATGTGTGTGTGTGTGTGTGTGTGTGTGTGTGTGTGTGTGTGTGTGTGTGTGTGTGTGTGTGTGTGTGTGTGTGTGTGTGTGTGTGTGTGTGTGTGTGTGTGTGTGTGTGTGTGTGTGTGTGTGTGTGAGTGCGTGCGTGTATGTGCAGCTTCTAAATGTGTGTTAGTGTAAATGACTACTCTGTCTTGACCTGTTTTCATTCAGGAAGCTCAAGTGGCAACTCCTCCCCCGAGTTTACACGGAAAGACTATGGTAACTGTTTTATATCAATACATTTTAGAATTATGTATAGGAGTATTTATTGTAGCTACATTGTGACTATAGAGATCATACTGACATTTCAATAAAATCCAATTTAGTCAAAATCTACATGATATCAATATGTGTATTTCTTTTCAGCAGGGTCAGGTGCCACTAGAATAGGGAGGAGCCAGAGCAGAGGTATACCAATACTTCTATTTATTTCTGCTTTCTCACCTCTATTCCTCCCTTACCCTGTCATACTGATAATGACAAGGTGACTATAAAACACCAGTAATAATAATGTGTTTGATATTCCAGAGAGTGAAATCAGAGCCAGACTGCAGAGTGCCTCTCCCAGTGCTGGCAGATGTGAGTTGATATGTCTTCAGGAAAATTGTTTCTCGACACAATTCATCAAATATATGTCATGCTGTTGTTTTTGAGATATTGTGTGGCAATGAATAGCAGCATGGGGAGTTTTATTTTTTATCTGACAGAGCTATTTGGACACCATTTTAGTTGATTCATTTTGATCTGGTGGATCAGTTGTGATGTGAGGTTACCATTTCAGTAACAGCATTACTGACTCAGTTGACTTCCACACAGGGACTGAGCTGGATGATGTGAAGAGGCTGGTGAAGGGAGGACGCTCCAACAGTGTCAGCCCCACCCGCTCCTCCGCTTCCTCCACCCTGCCTGTCCCCAGGAAGGCCACCGTCGAGGCCAAGATTGTCACCCAGGCCTCCCAGTCAGGTAAGCTACGCAGTTCACACACAGACCATGTACACACACCTGTAGCATGCTAAACAAGAACACACACCTGCAGGAGTCATCAAGAGTCAGATGGTTAGGTTATATTTATTTATGTTTTACCATAGATTTATGGCTGGAGATGGTTTTTGCTGTTGCTGTCGACCTACCTCCTCCTATTGGGGCATATAAAAAGCCTCAATTTACATTCTCTTTCTTCCCTGGTCCCTCTAGTCTCTGGGCAGTATGAGACCACTACCCTGGACTCTGGCCTACCTTCTTCCTACTGCTGGACTAGCTCTACGCTGCCCATCTCCTCTGCCACTGGCAACAGCAGCAGCGCATACGGTTACCATAGTAACACAAACAACATGTCTCCAGGCTTGGGGTCCTCCCTGCTCAACACCACCTCACCCTCCTCCTTGTCAGGTGAGACAACCAATGAGAGCATTGAGCAGCACTCTGGATGATGTTAGGGCAACCAAATTTGGATCCAGTTCAATTATATCCAATAAGACGGCAGATGCTGCCTTCAGAAAAGCGCCCCCCACTTAGCTATATTGGGTACTACATACTGTATGTTTTTCATGATTCTTATTGATCCGTCTGAACTCAGTAAATAGTTTTGGGTGTATATCTTCACCTCACAGTTTAGCAAGCGCTCTTCTAGTGCATTCTCTCATGTTTCAGAAAATGTAAAGCAAATGTTCCGTTTCGACATAAAGTCTCACAGCTTTGAGTACAATTCTGTGTGTTGTCTGTGACTGCTGCAGTGTATGGATTCCAGAATAACTTGGCGCCCACGTCCAGTAGTGTCCTCACTACCAGTGGAGTTAACGCACATTCAGGCACTTTGACAGGTATGGTAGTAGAACCTCCTCATCCTACAGAGAGTATACATTTTAATAGACTTAGACACTCATGAAATTAACACTTTGTGTCTGTGTCTGTGTCTGTGTGTGTGTGTGTGTGTGCGCGTGTGCGTGCGCGTGCGTGCGTGTATGTGTGTGTGTATGTATGTGTGTGTATGTGTGTGTGTGTGTGTGTGTGTGTGTGTGTGTGTGTGTGTGTGTGTGTGTGTGTGTGTGTGTGTGTGTGTGTGTGTGTGTGTGTGTGCATGTGCGTGCGTGCGTGCGTGCGTGCGTGCGTGCGTGCGTGCGTGCGTGCGTGCGTGTGTGTGTGTGTGTGTGTGTGTGTGTGTGTGTGTGTGTGTGTGTGCATGTGTGTATGTGCGTGTGTGCAAGCAGGATATGGAGTGCAGAAGAACATATCGAATGGTGGTGGTCTCGTCAGCACCGGAGTGTCAACCTCTGCAAGTAAGTCTAGAGTTTAGAGGATTGCTGAACTTAATGTATAGATTTGTGATACTGAATTAGAGAACCATGTTTATGGCAACTTGTGTTTTTAAAGGACTATTTGTGTTTCTCCATAGTGTCTGCTTTGAGGTCTCACACTGATGACGCATACAGGAAAGACTTAAAGTACCTTGTGCTGCAGAAGGAGAATGTTCCAGTCAAGAGAGATACTGAGGTGCTCACCCTCACAAAAGACAGTGGAAAACACTTCACTAGCAGTGTTCGCAGTGTTGGGGGTAAGACAGCTCCTTCAATATCAGAGTATTCACTGCTTTTTAATGTTGATGTGATATTAACTTCTGTGTATGTTATCACAGGTTCACTGTCTGGTGATTCTCTAAAGAAGGAGAAGATGGTGTCCAGCTACAGTGAGACTGCACCAGTCCTTCTGAAGTCTGAGTCCAATTCATACTGTAAGCACCATTTTTATATGTGCACTCACTCACACACACACACACACACACACACACACACACACACACACACACACACACACACACACACACACACACACACACACACACACACACACACACACACACACACACACACACACACACACACACCTGAAAACATTAACCCTAAACCTAACCCAAGCTCCTAACCCTAATCCTAAAACTAACTCTAGCTCTTAACCTTCAACCTATTCTAACCCTAACACTAATTCTAACCTTAACCCTGAACCCTCTAGAAATGTAAAAACGTTCCCAGTTGGTCAAATTGTTTCTTTACTATTCTTGTGGGAACTTCTGGTCCCCACAAGTATAGCTCGTTAAACACGTCCACACATGCACACAGTGAAGAGAATGCTGCTGATACATCACCATTTTATCCCTTAGATGGATCACCCCTAGTGTCAACAAAAGACAAAGCAACATATGCAGGTATTTGTGATTTAAATATGTCAGTAGTTGGCCATTTGTATCTCACACTTCATCCATAACCCACCTATCATATTCTCTGTTCCCCCTCCCTGTCAGAGATCCAAAAAGAGGGGGACTACTACAGCAGCGGAGGACGAGGTGGGGGCTGCTGTGGGTGTGAGGACTCCTGCTGTTCCTGGTGGAAGTGGCTGCTAGGACTGCTCCTGCTCTCCCTGCTGCTCCTGGGCCTGCTCTTCGGGCTCATTGCCCTGGGTCAGTCATGTTTAGGGACAAGAGTTTCCCCTGACCTTATGACCTATAGGATGTAGGATCCTAATTTGACCAGTATGGTCATAGTAAAATAATCCTGCAGCAACAGGATTTGAACGTTTGGTTAGGCTATTAGCTGAACAAAAGTAGGCTACATTAAAAGTGCAATACTGTTATAGTTTTTTTCAATTGCAAACAAGCATCTGTCAATACTGAAGCCACTTTATCAAAACAATTCTCACTCAGAAAGCATACATTGTCACTCATAACACACTAACCTAAAAAACACTAACAGGGAGCATTACGTAAATGATGAACTTTTCTCTTTGAAGCTTGAATGATTTGTCACATAAATCAGTATTTGATTATGGAATAAGAATAGCAGCTTTTCACTTTATTGACTGTACTAAAGTATATGTAACAAGAATTCATCAGAAATGCAGCAATTTGCTTCAATAGCCTTTATTTTTCTATATCTTTGCACATAGTAATTTACTGGTGGAAAATAAAAAGTTGATACAAAAAAATAATTATTGAAATTCCAGGGCTGCAATAATAATTACAAACAAGAACAACATGTATAGTATAATCACTCATACTGTACAGTACTGTGAGGGTTCTAGTTCTCCCTCTCTCCTACATTTGGTCACAAGTTCTCATCAACATCACATCTTATGTCTTCTCTGGCGATGCATCTTGGGAAGTATCTTCTGGAATGTCTAATCCAACCCTGACAGTCTTCAGGAGAAGTGTCTCCACACCCTGCATTCATGGCATCTAGTAAGGACATCTGGTCATGTGGATGGTGGTCATAAACCTTCCATCTCCAAGCAGAGAAAAGCTCCTCTATGGGGTTTAGGAAGGGGGAGTATGGAGGCAGGAATAGTACTGACATCCTGGGATGTGCAGCAAACCAGTCTGTGACTGCAGCAAAGTGTGGAATGCCACATTATCCCACACAACAACGAAGGTAGGGGAGTTTCTTGCCCCTCTCTCCTTCACCGGCACAATTCGATTATGCAGGTCGTCCAGACCACATGAGCCTCTGTATCGTAAGGGCCAATGAGTGGTTTGTGTAAAAACAAACCATCATTGGACAGTGCTGCACACATTGTGATGTTAGCTCCTCTCTGGCCTGGGACATCCGCGGTTTCTCTAAGTGCAAACACATTTCTTTCCCTGCGGCGTGTTTTTGCCAGGTTGAATCCAGCTTCATCCACAAAGATGAATGTATATGCAGTTTGCCTGGCTTCCATCTCCATTAATCTCTAAAATACAGTAAATCCACAGTACTTGACATTATGAATAGCTGTGTACCTTGTTTGGTTATTGAACCAACATGTTACCTGGATATATTGATACCGGAGTTCTTTCACAGGTTCACCGTTTCTCTCAAAGGGTACAGTGAACAACTGCTTCATCCTTATTTTCTGTTTCTCTAGGACTCTAGCAATTGTCGTTTTGCTGACCGTAGTCACATTGCCAAAAATGATCTAGTCTGTCAGCACTCTGTCCCGAATTTCCCGCCATTTTATTGTATTGTTGCCAATTACCATGTCAACAATGGACATTTCCTGCCCATCTAATAACATTCTGCCTCTCCCTCAACCATTGGATCCTACTGAAAAACACAAAACAATCAATATATTTCTAAATGTAAGTACATGTAAAAATGTGAACATGCTGTATTGTACTGTAGTATGTAGTTCAATTATCATTGAAGGATGCACATCTCACCTGTTGTTTTGCCAGAAAATTCATACTATTGATGCAACTGTTGAACGCTGCAGATTTGGTTGCATCCTTAAACCGGCCTTTCTCAAAGAGAGACCATGGTTTACAACATGGCCAATAATTGTGGCCCTTATCTCATCAGAGACCACCGCTCTTGGTCTTCCTCTCCTTTGTCCTCCACATATTCTCCCTCTCTCTGCCACTCTTCTTTCCCCACCAATCTGTCTTCCTTGATCCATGTTTATGTTTACAAATTAAATTATTTCGAAGCCGTCCTCTTTTGTCTGTTTGGTAACGAGACTAAAAACAGGACACTTGGGTAGACTTTCAGCTAAAATTACAATCAGCTGTGTTTGGAATGATCAGCTATTCTGCTGAGACTTTCTATATGTTTATATGTTTACTGCAGAACTGCACGACATTTGCCATCATTCTGTTTTGAATGTGTTTTTAACAGTTTTGGAAACAGTGTGTCAGCATTTGAAAACGTGCTGCAAATATATAGTTTTGCAGGTGATGGAGTATGAATGTGAAAAGAGGATGGATTCATGGATTTCGGAGAATGTGGTCATTGAATGCATTTTGTGTGAAAGCAATGAAAAATGATTCACAGTTTGGACCACATGCACTTCTTTTTCACTGACTGTGTGAAAAGTTTTGACAATGTGACTTCAGTTTTGACCAACGCATATTAGCAGTTGAAAAAAAACGGTAATAAAACTGTGTGTTTGTGTGGGTTTTCAGTGAATTTATGTAAATCACGAAGCTCTCTGCAACAAAAGAGTGATTAAATTAAGATCCTACATCTGTATAGTTAACGAGGACCAATGCACACAATATAGTCAAAACATGTAGAGATACCGAACATAGTGAACTTGTATTCAATCATCTTTACCTGTAGAAACATTTCTCACACTCTGTGTCCCTCCACAGCGGAGGACGTGAGGAATCTGAAGTCTCGAGTGGCAGCTCTGGAGTCCACCTCCACCGCTGCTCATGCCAGCCGCCTGTCAGCCTCCAATAACGACATCCACAACCCCCAGTCTGGCACCTACATGGACACTGGGGGCGCGGCCCGCTCCGACAACACCCTGAACCTGGATACCAGCCTGGGCATGGGGATGGGCACTGGCACGGGCACTGGCATCGCCGGGCACACAGACAATGCTGCCCTCCAGAGGACCATCCAGCAACTACTGAGAGCTGAGATGCAGTCTCAGTCATTCAGAGGTATTGTACACACATGAACATGACTAGAACTCGAACATAAGAAATACATTCACCATTTATGGTAGATGTACATTAAACATTTACTGAATTCACTAAGCATTCATTTTTTCCCCCAATTTGTGCTTATTTTGTTATTTTGTTTCACAGCCCTTCTTACCTCTTCAATGAAAGGGGACAGAGGAGAGCCGGGAACTAAAGGTAAGATCTCTTGTGAAAATATTGTCAGTATGTGTATTTTGTGAGTACAAACAATGGAGACAATTGTCTAATCCAAGGATATTCAAAGAATTATGTCTCTACACTGATACTTTAAGGAGTTATTCTGTCTCAATGCTCTTTCTGCTTTGTTTCATGTATTCTGTTTACTTTGCTTCAGGCGATGCAGGGAATCATGGAACTAAAGGTTTGTTTTTTAAGACTTAAAAAATAAATGTATTTATTGTACTTTAATTTGAAGTTTGCTGTCACCAAGTGTGTAAACGGAATTTTCTTTGTTTCAGGTGACAATGGTTTCCCAGGACTGCCAGGTAAGGACAATGAGTATGATGTGGAAGTTACCATTATGCTGGTTCAGTACTAGTTACATTTTTTTTTTTTTTACCTTTATTTTACTAGGCAAGTCAGTTAAGAACAAATTCTTGTTTTCAATGACGGCCTAGGAACAGTGGGTTAACTGCCTGTTCAGGGGCAGAACGACAGATTTGTACCTTGTCAGCTCGGGGATTTGAACTTGCAACCTTTCGGTTACTAGTCAGAACACTCTAACCACTAGGCTACCTTGACAGTACAGTATGACTTTTAAGAATAACTTGGTACTTATGTCACACATTTTTGACCTCTCACCTTTGACTTCAGGTCCTCCAGGTGCCATTGGTCACCCAGGACACGAAGGACCCAAAGGACAAAAAGGAAGTCAAGGTACAATAACATTAACCCTTTTTTTTTGTTATTACTTGTGTTGATTCATTTGGTAACTTTTATCAAAAAGCTAATATGGACCCATTTAAACAAGTGGGTTACAAGTCAAACTATGTGCATGTGTGTGTGCATGTGTGTGTAGGTGACCATGGAGCTGAGGGGCCACAAGGGCTCAGGGGCCGAGAGGGGCCTGGAGGGCCCAGAGGGGAGCCAGGACCCTCAGGGTTTGGAGAGAAGGGGGAGAAAGGTAGGTTGTGAATTTAGATTTTCCTCATTTATATAGACTGCATACTCACATGGTTCACTTTCCAGGTAAAAAATAGTTAAATGATCATCAATTTGGGTTTGTTCTCACAGGTTCTCCTGGTGAATCAGGATCTCTTGGTCCTGCTGGTCCAGTCGGCCCGGCTGGGTCCAAAGGTAGGGCTATGAGTGGGACTGTGTGAGGATCATAAATACAGTAGCGCTTCACTCTAGACCAGGGGTGTCAAACTCATTCTATGGAGGACTATACAGTAGGGTCTGTGAGTTTTTGCTTTTTACTTTCATTTAAGACCTAGACATCTAGGTGATGGGAGTTCTTTAGTAATTTGTGACCTTAATTCATCAATCAAGTACAAGGGAGGAGCAAAAACCCACAGATACTCTGTGGAATGAGTTTGACAGATATGCTCTACACTGTAACAAAAAAATATTGATTCAATGTATATTTTTAAGGAAACCAGCTGCAATAGGATTGCGAGTTGGCTTAACATCTGGGCATATAGCTGAACCAACATACATTCTCAAGTTGAATTGTATGTTCACTCAACTTCAAATTTTAGGTTGAGTGAACATACATTTCAATTTGAGAATTTATTCAAACTTATTTGCATATTTCCCTTGGCAAAATGAATGACAATACATTACATACACTGACTATACAAAACATTAAGAACACCTGCTCTTTCCATGACATAGATAACCAGTTGAATCCAGGTGAAAGCCATGATCCCGTATTATTGTCACTTGTTAAATCCACTTCAATCAGTGTAGATGAAGAGGAGGAGACAGGTTAAAGAAGGATTTTACAGCCATGAGACAATTGAAACATGGAATGTGTATGTGTGCCATTCAGAGGGTGAATGGGGAAGAGACGACATGCATGGGGCTTTGAACGGGGTATGGTAGTAGGTGCCAGACGTACCGGTTTGTGTCAACTGCAACTATGCTGGGTTTTTCACGCTCAACAGTTTCCCGTGTGTATCAAAAATGGTCCACCACCCAAATGACATCCAGCCAACTTAACACAACTGTGGAAAGCATTTGAGTCAACATGGGCCAGCATCCCTGTGGAACGCTTTCGACACCTTGTAGAGTCCCTGCCCCGTCGAATGGAGGCTGTTCTGAGGGCAAAAGGTGGGGTAGGGGGGGTGCCACTCAATATTAGGAAGGTGTTCCTAATGTTTGGTATAGTAAGAGTATATCATAAGGTCTTTCTTTGAGATCCTATCCACTGGGCACACACTGGTTGAATCAACATTGTTTCCACATCATTTCAATGAAATTACGTTGAACCAACGTGGAATAGACGTTGAATTGACCCACCTAACACAGTGGTCTGAAACTCTTTTACAGTCCACATCAAACCTGCAAGTCACATTATGCTGGCTTACAAAGTGATAGGTTATTCCTATTGGAATCCAGTCAGCGTGAGGAGATCCAACAACTGGAACTTTTAATCACCCTCAACCTGCATTGAGAAGATTAATATAAACTGCAACTACTAACAGATTGGATTAGTTTAGAAAAATGTATGTTTCTGTAGCATAAGATTAATCAACCAATCAATGTACATACAAAAACACAGGTATTGAAACAAGCAATTCTGAAAACCAACCTGCAATAGAGGATGCTGGGAAATATGATAATGATGGGCATGTTTTTTTGTGGTTCTGAGCAAAAATGAATGAGTAATTCCTGTAATTTGTTCAAATTCAGCTCACGTCGATCTGTTTGTTGAGTAAACAAACTTTAACATATTAGCTCAAATTCTTGTCCTTTTGATGTCCACTCAACTCACATAATAACGCTGATTAAGCCATTGGTCAATAATGGCTTTTTTACAGGGTTCCCTTCCAAAGGCAAACATGAATTTGTAATTTTACTCAATCAGCTTTTTCATATTCAGCTCACTTCGAGCAGAGTTTTTTGAGTAAACAAACTTTAACACATTAGCTTGATTCTTGTCCTTTTGAAGCACAGGAGGTTGGTGGCACCTTAATTGGGGTGAACGGGCTGGTGGTAATGACTGGAGCGAAATAGGTGGAATGGTATCCAATACTTCAAATACATGGTTTCCAGGTGTTTGATGCCATTCCATTTGCTCCGTTCCAGCCATTATTATGAGCCGCGCTCCCCTCAGCTACCTCCAATGTTTTTAAGTACCCCTCAACTCACAGAATAACTCTGATTAAGCAATTGGTTAAGTTGGCATTTTTACAGTATACTACCAATGTCAAACTGAGGGTGGCCATAAAAAATTGTGCTTCTGAAGTGTATTTCAAAATGAAGGGTATTGCATACACTCTATCAGGTTTCTAATCTCCTTTCTAAATGTCTGTTCCAGGCTCAGGGGGTGCTCCGGGTACTCCTGGTACGCCAGGTCAGTCTCCTTCATTCACTTAGGGCTAAATCCTAACTTGAGATATAAACTCTGAGTAGCCTACATGAAAGTTTGAATTAAGTGTAGATATACCAAGCAACACCTTTTGGAATTATTCCACAGCACATTCAGTGAAAGGTTAAAACCTTTTTATTGTGTATATGCTTCTAGGCCAACCAGGATCTCAAGGCTTCCGTGGAGAATCAGGACTACCTGGTCCGAAGGGTACAGTATGACCTTACATTATGTGGGGCTAATTGATCCAGAGATCATTGATTGAATTAATTAATACTAGTATTGAACTGTTCAATAATGCATTTTCTCTGCTACAGGGGAGAGGGGTCCTGCTGGATTTCAGGGAATCAAAGGTATGTCTGAGGAATTATGTGTTAACATAGAGACACAATCTATTGTGTGGTTTTACTTTTGGCAGTGGAAAACATTGATCTATTCATTGACTGCTAAGCAGTGTAGGCTATTGGTAGGAGCTATAGGTGGACGGGCTCATTGTAATGGCTGGAATGGGATAAATTAAACCGTGTCAAATGGTGTGTCAAATCAATCAAATTTTCAGTCAATCAAATGTATTTATTAAGCCCTTCTTACATCAGCCGATGTCACGAAGTGCTATACAGAAACCCAGCCTAAAACCCCAAACATCAAGCAATGCTGATCATTCAGAGTTAGAGACAGCAGTTGCGGTAGAGAGAGAGTTGAAAACAGCAGAACCGGGACAAGGTAGCACGTCCGGTGAACAGGTCAGGGTTCCATATCCGCAGGCAGAACAGTTGAAACTGGAGCAGCAGCACGACCAGGTGGACTGGGGACAGCAAGGAGTCATCAGGCCAGGTAGTCCTGAGGCATGGTCCTAGGGCTCAGGTCCTCCAAGAGAAGAGAACGAAAGAGAGAGAGACAGAGAGAGAGAATTAGAGGGAGCATACTTAAATTCACACAGGACACCGGATAAGACAGGAGAAGCACTCAAAATATAACAGACTGACCCTAGCCCCCCGACACATAAACCATTGCAGCATAATTACTGGAGGCTGAGACAGAAGGGGTCGGGAGACACTGTGGCCCCGTCCGACAATACCCCCGGACAAGGCCAACCAGGCAGGATATAACCCCACCCAATCTTCCAAAGCACAGCCCCCACACCACTAGAGGGATATTTTCAACCACCAACCTACTACCCTGAGACAAGGCTGAGTATAGCCCATGAAGATCTCCCCCACGGCACGAACCCGAGGGGGGCATCAACCCGGACAGGAAGATCACGTCAGAGACTCAACACACTCAAGTGATGCACCCCTCCTAGGGACGGCATGGAGGAGCACCAGTACGCCAGTGACTCAGCCCCCGTGATAGGGTTAGAGGCAGAGAATCCCGGTGGAGAGAGTGGAACTGGCCAGGCAGAGCCAGCAAGTATGGTTCGTTGCTCCAGTGCCTTTCCGTTCACCTTCACACCCCTTGGCCAGACTACACTCAATCATAGGACCTACTGAATTGATGAGTCTTCAATAAAAACTTAAACTTCATCAAACATATGGAAACCACATGTTTGACTCCATTCCATTCACTCCATTTCAGCCATTACAACGATCCTGTCCTCGTATAGCTCCTCCCACCAGCCTCCACTGCCACTAAGAGAGTCAGTAACATGCCTGTGTTTTTCCCATATGATATACAGTAGCTAAGTAGTAACCTTTATTTTTTTATAATAGGTGACCATGGTGAGAAAGGACCTCGTGGTGCCGCAGGTGCGTAGCTGGCGTGATATAGATATACTAAAGGCACTTTCATCCCAAGCAACATATTCAGTATTTAAATGACCCATGATGCAGCATCTGGCATTGAAGGTACTGTATTCCAATCAACTGTCTTTTCCCTCAGGTGACCCAGGACTATCAGGCTTGCCAGGACCAGCCGGAGAGAAAGGACCCAAAGGATCTGCAGGTGAGTGGCTTACTGCACTTTGAATCTCTACCATTCTCCCCAAACTCATTCTAGAGCTTAACGTGGTTTAATACATTTATTTAATTCTTAAACAGGAACTCCTGGAATTGATGGTGACAAAGGCCAAAGAGGTAGAGGGAATAATATGTTCTATGTAAAAAGACAGGAAACAATACATCAAGTGTTATGTACAATAGGCCTATATAACGATGATGTCATCCTCAGGTGATCACGGTCCTACTGGGTTACCAGGGATCAGAGGTCCATCTGGGCCTGCAGGGGACTCAGCCCTACCAGGTAAGCTACTGTGTCACGCTCAATATTCACTGAACACCTCTCTTATTTACATTCCTGTTCATCCTGACTTGGCTTTTCTATAGAAAAAATGATCACATTGTATCCACTTGAAAGAGAAGATTGAAATGCATCTTAACTGATCGTTCTCCCTATAGGAACACCCGGGCTTCAAGGGCCACCAGGTATGTTGCAGTTGGGATTTAGTGTAATAACAGAATTATGACGACAAGGTCAAGTGAAGTCTTTTCATCACTCTTGTCATCAGTTTTCCTCTAAAGTGTTCTTCCCTCTGTAGGAATACCAGGGAACCCTGGACAACCAGGAGCCAAGGGTAAAACAGCTGACATTGTTTTTAGAAAATGGAGGGCTCTAAACTTTGATATTGTGATGACTGTGTAACTTTCTTTTAGGCGAGGCAGGAGAACCAGGAAGAATCATCAATGCAGGTAACCGGTTGACTATTGCATAACAGCGGCGATGTGTTTACAGTAGCTATACATCTGTATGACTGTCAGTATGTACCTAAAACTGCTTGTGGTGATTCCTCAGGGGGATCCAGTTCTGTGGCCATCCCCGGCCCCCCAGGAAGCCCCGGAGCACCCGGTCAAGCCGGACCCCCAGGGTTATCAGGTCAGACATAGACTTCCTGTTTAGCTTTGTAGCACTGTGGTTTGTTACAACTACAACATAACAAAGTTGTAATAGCGATACCATGTAGTTTCTACGGTACGTAGTTTACCTAGCTGTGAACCTATGTTGGTTTGGTTAATATGAATGACATGTTTTCTAATACAACTTTTCAATCTCCTCAGGCCCCATTGGCCCTGCTGGTCTTCCTGGCCAGTCTGGTAAGTCAGATAACCTATGGATCTGTGGATCTGTGGATAGCTAAAGTATTGGTCTTATACATGCTATCTATCTTCTGGCCAAGAGTCCTGGACGTACTGTATGTATGCTTATTTCCCCAGGTCCTAAAGGTGAGAGAGGCCTGAAGGGTGAGATGGGTATTCAGGGACTCCAGGGAGAGGCAGGTATCTCAGTGAAAACCAGTGAAACCGTCAGCTCATCCAGAGCTGAGAGTGAGTACTCATTTCAATGATGCTTATAATTTAATTAAAGGATAAGTTCATATTATTTCAACCAAATAAACATGTGTTATGTAAATGGCATGTTATAGAAGACACTGTGGACTCGAGCAATGCTTATTGCCTTATTGCCCAAGCATGCACACATTGAAAAGTATCACTCGAGTCCAACACAGTGAAACATAACGTTGCGGATAAAACAGTCAGATGCTTGTGTAACCTCATAGTTCTTCTTGATATCCTCATCCAGGACAGTTCAGTCTTCCTGCACAACCAGGTCCCCCTGGTCCCCCTGGACCCCCTGGAGCCCCTGGACGTGCAGGTGACTCAAGATCAGGACTCCCAGGACCAGCTGGTCCCCCAGGAGAGCCAGGTAAGCCTGTGAGAAGTGTCCATGTTAAGAATGAATATCAACAACACACAAGTTACTGATTTTTTTTGTTTGTTGATGAGGCTAAATGTTGAGTCTTGATGTCATCGTATGATTTTCCTGGTGCTTCTGCCTCTCAGGATATGGCAGACCTGGTCCTAGAGGAGAGAAAGGAGAGTCAGGAAGCTTTGTACCCAATTCAGGTGCGTAACAACATGACTTACATGACCAAACCCATAACGCAATCGAGTTCATGAAGTGACTCTACATTTCTGTAGAGCTTTTTTTTGGCTGCATTGTAATGCTGTGCTTGTCACTATAATTCTTTCAGGAACATTCTTCTCTGGACCCCCTGGACCTCCCGGGCCATCTGGGCCAAAAGGATCACCTGGTAGGCCTTTCAGACACCTTTCACGTGCCTTTCAGAGGCATTGCAGATGCGTACTGACAGCACACTCTAAACTGGCTCTGTTTATCATCACAAACGTAATCTCCTAATCCTATCATCTTCATCTAAAAGTATTTAAAAAATATTCTTACTTCAGGTACACAAGGACCAAGAGGAAACCAAGGTATGTGGTCTGTCCCACTACAATCTAAAAAGCTACATTTGGTGGAAATCAATTCATATAACAGAATGAACTACTTATCTAGATCCACATTGGTTGTTCCCATTGGAAACACTAATCCTCTGTCCTTCATCCCTGTGTCCCATGTTCCCTTGTAGGAGATTCAGGCCAGCCTGGTCTACCAGGGAGCCCAGGAAGACCAGGAGGAGGCTCTGAAAGAGGTGAGCTTATCTTGGTTCAACTCAAGGCTAAGCCAACAGCGATTGAAAGAAAACACGACCAACTCTGATACAGGAGGTTATTGACCCAGTAATGAGAATTTATTGTGGCCCACCATAGTCTACCACTGGTCTAGTGGTTTTCAAACCTCTCCTCTGGGACCCACAGACTAGCTCATCACTAAATTAGCTCAACTAATTCACCTAGTCTTGGGCTTGATAATAAGTGGACAAGTTGAATCAGGGGGTGCTAGCTCTGGAATAGATCAAATACATGGAACGGCTGGGGGGCCCAGAGGAGAGGTTTGATAACCACTGCCATAGACCATAGTCAAAACATTGTTAACGGGCAATAAGTCTAGAAGTATGTATAGTAGGACAAAATATTTCTGATTAATTGCTTTGCTCTTTTGTTCCACACAGCATCAGCCTACGGTGGAACACATGGGCCACCTGGGCCCCCAGGGACTCCAGGGATTCCTGGACCAGAGGGACGGAAAGGTAAACTACCAAAACTTGGGAATCTTAATTAGAAACAAATACACTTAGCTTCTGAAGGTTGTGGTGCCTGTAAAAGTAACAGGTCTAGACTCAGTCTTTGAAATAACTAGTTGTCTTATTCTCCACATTTCCAAGGCGAACCTGGAATTCCCGGTTCTCCTGGTCTTCCTGGCTCTGCAAGAGGTAAACACTCATCTTTGACCTGCTGTCAATATTCCACCCACAACATTAGATACACTTAGATCATCAAGGTCTCCAAGGTGAACAGCCTCTGGCATGTTAGAATAATGTATGTAAGGGAAGTAGGCAAGTCAGATCTGTAACTTCAGGATAAGGATTGGCTCTAAGGGCTGGGTCGGGTCTGGGCTGGGGTGCGAAGCGGGGCTGGGCTCGAGCCCCGGCTGGGGGAGCAGTTGCTCCGCCTCCCTTCTCTCGCCACTGCTGGAAGTTCGTTGTGCGGTCCAACTTGTGGGCTCTCGTTTGTGGTCTCGCAAGGGGCTGCTTATGGGGGTTCATTTGGGTGGTGTCTGTTGGCGTGCCGAAGGTGGATCGGTGGGGATTAGGTTGGTGGTTGGCAGCGGCGACTCTGGACGCGTGCTGGGCCCTTCTCGCGGATCTCCCCAGCTACAGTGCTCGTTGGCCTCGTTCACGTGGGGTCTCTGGCGGGTTGCCTCGGCCGGCGCCTAGCAGCTGACTTAGAACTGGTGCCGACCAGGGGAATCCGACTGTTTAAAAAGAAAAGCCCCGGAAAATAGTGAAGCGTGGGCAAGCAAACACAATACTACACAAGAAATGGGAACTAAAAACCAAAATAAAATTGGCAGAAAACCAGAGGGCCACAACATAATATAGCTACTAAAATGCATATATAGCGGGCAAGAAATGTATGAACAAAGGGGCCATTGGACAGGACCCCAACACCCAATTGTGGTGAGGAGCAAAAAGAGAAGTCTAAGGCCCAAGCTATGGGGCCGTGCAAGCAATAAAAATGTATATATAGCGGGCAAGAAATCTATAAATAAAGGGGCCCTCAGACCGGACCCCAACACCCACTAATGGGGATGAGTACAAAGACAAGTTTAAGGCCCAAGCTATGGGGCCGTGCCAGCAATAAAAAAATATATATAGCGGGCAAGAAATCTATAAATTAAGGGGCCCTCAGACCGGGCCCCAACACCTAATAAAGGTGATGAGTACAAATGTGTTTACAAAGGGGCCTGTAGACAGGACCCCAACACCTAATAATGGTGACGAATGCAGTGAGAACAAATCAAAAACCTGGACATGCCAAACCAGGCGCGACCTCGACACCACAGGGAAAAAAGGTTGCGAAGTGAGCTAAGTAATGCAGGATGCACCTCCTGATAGCCGAAAAAAGGTGCCGCTAGTGGGTTGGGTACCACTGGTGAAATCTTCTTATCTTGACCCAGTACAGCCTCAGAGGAAGGGCCACTCGAAGGAGCAGGGTCCTCCCAGGGTTTCTCCGCTGGGCCCGACTAATAGGGAGTTTTTGCCACTGGCCGCCTTACATCATTTTCAAACACGGTGAGCTCCAAGGAGTACAGGCTGGGTCAAGGGACCCCTTGAAGTACCAATTTCCCCTGTTTTCCGTCACCGGTTCGGAGCGTTCCGAAGGGCCCGTTAGTAGGGAAGTCCGTTGATTACGCCGAACATCCGCTCGTTCAACTAAGGCTGGGTTAAAACTAGACATGAGGAGTTAATGGGAATTTTCGCCACGACTGTGTTTAACAACCATTTTTGAAGCAATGTGCACAACTTTAAATAGCTGACCATATCATGAATGCAGATACTTCTCATTAAATAAAGACTATTGTATCTAATTATCTAATTTCTGACAGGCACTGTGGCGGCCGGCCCAGGGTTCCCAGGTCCTCCTGGTCCACCGGGTCCTCCCGGACACCCAGGCATTCCAGGCATAGCCTCTGCTCCTCCTGATCTACGTCAGTATGTCAACGACTATCTCCGAAGTAAGAGTCTTCTTCTAAGGCACATTGAACACTAAGTCATGAAGTAATAATTCCCACATGAAATATCGTGACGAGCTGCCTTATACTCTACTTAGATTAACTTGTGCTGGTTGTCCTTTGCAGTTAATGCTAGGAGTATGTCCTCTGGTCTTCCTGGCCCCCGTGGCCTCCCTGGACCCCCAGGAGCCCCTGGATCCTCTGGATCCTCTAGTTCTGTGGAGGACATATCTTCTCGTGTCATTGCTTATCTGCAGCGTAAGTTCCTTTCCTGTCCAATTTTGTAGTTCTGTGGAAGAGTGGAAGCTGCCTAATGATTGTACTGTCTTGTCTCAGGTTCAGGATCAGGCTTCGGCGGTGGTGCTCAGGGTCCTCCAGGCCCCCCAGGACTTCCTGGGTCCTCTGGCTCTGGTTCTGGCTCAATGTCTGTCAACGACCTCATTGTTATGCTACAGAGTGAGTACTTACATGGTCATTCAGCAGACTCTTATCCATAGCAACTTACTGTTGATAGTTATGACTGAAAACACAATATATAATGTATACTATGTTATTTCTACTTTGTAACTACTGTGAAAAAAGTGCCATATATGTAATATGTGTCTAGAATGTACAAAAATAAAAACCTGTAAAAACTATGTTTGGGCTGTTTGGACAAATAAAAAAAAGTATAAATACTTACAATTGATTTATTGACTGATTGGTTCAGGGGATGACGTACGGCGATATGTAATGGGCCCACCCGGACCTCCAGGCCCAGCAGGACCATTAGCCAGAGGAGGAAGTACGGCAAACTACGACCCACAGGAAGTGGCTACCTACGTCTTCAGAATCATGAACGGTAAGTAGGGGCTACTGGAGCAAAACACACGCACAGGATGGGTAACATGAATGTCTCTGGGTTTCTTATGGACCAGGCTTCAATCTCTCACCTTGTGGATGGCATTTTAAAAATTATTATTATAGAACGTGGGATCGGTGGTGGGCAGCCTGGACCTCCGGGTGCAACCGGGCCTCCAGGGCTACCTGGCTCCTTCAGCGGTGTTAGTGACATCTCCGCACTCCTGCAAAGTAAGACCTCACCCTCTGGGGTTTACAGAGGTATCTTGTGTTTATGATCATTTAAACACGTTTGATTTACTGCTTACTCTTTGTCTTCTTCCTACTTTCCCGCTTTCTAAGATTCACAATTCCGTGCGATGGTTGGGCGCTCTGCTGGAGCCCCTGGTCCTCCTGGTACTCCAGGTATCCCGGGACCCCCAGGCACCCCTGGTACCCCAGGAGGGCCATCTTACAGGAGCTCAGCCTCAGGGGGTTTAAGGATAGAGGACGTCCAGCATTACCTACAAAGTGAGTCTGGTTCAGTTAACAGGTTCTCCATCCTTCTGCACTCAGTCGACAAAGACCATGAAGATTTGACATCTGTCTCTGTCTCATCTCAGGTTCTGGGTACAGTGGTCCTCCAGGCCCACCCGGCCCCCCAGGACCTCAGGGGCCCCCAGGGAACTCTCACGGAGTAGTCTCCTATGGAGATAGTAGAAACATCGGAAACTACCAGCGAGAAAGCATCCGCACAGAACTCCAGGCGTACCTCAGCAGTGTGTTGACCTCTTCCCTATCCATTGGAATAGATATTAACCTGACACTCTACATCACATTAACTATTGTTGTGTTATTTCCCAGGTGACAGTATACGGCACTCCTTCATTGGCCAACCAGGTCCTCCTGGGTCTCAGGGTCCCCGTGGTCACAAAGGAGACCCTGGAGAACCTGGTAGGGTTCAGACTAACCGTCAGAGTTATGCCCAGAGTGACCCACGTTACTCTTCTGACCTTGAGCGGCGCCAGAGTGACATTGGGAGATTGACAGAGCCACTAGACTACTCCAACGTTGCCTTGAGAGTGACAGACTACATCAAGAGTGAGTGAATGACTAGCAATAGCGTGTCTCTGTAACTGTGTGCTTCTGCTGAGACTTGAGATTGGGTTTGAGGCTTTGATTGACTTTGCACAGTGGCTTAGACGGTGCTGTGACCTTTTAGGTTAAAACAGACAGTATATAAACAGTCTATCCTCTGATCCTCCAGACCAGGGCTTACTGCAGGACATCCTGTCTGAGAGTCACCAGCGAGGAGGCTCCTGGGAGTCCCAAGGCCTCCCAGGACCTCCTGGGCCTCCTGGACCTCCCGGGTATAGCCGTGTCATTGGAGCTTACGGCAACGTGACTGCTGACCTCATGGACTTCTTTAGAAGTAAGGTTTGGGGCAAACTCTCAGTTTTTTCTAAATGCTAAACTAATCCACAGTTGTGAATTTAATTGTGGTACCCAGAAGAATTGCTAAGCAAATGCTTGCTGAAAAGATTTGTGACCTTGCCTCCTGTCCTCTGACATGGCGTGTGCTCTCTGCTCTAGCCCACGGCACCATTGTTGGCCCCCCAGGGAATACTGGTCCGAAAGGAGACAGGGGGTACCTCGGACCCAAAGGAGACAGAGGTACGGTAGTCATACTACAGGGTCATACTGTTGAATTACATTTCCAGCAGGGATTGACACTAGGACATAACATGACTACGGTATATCTATCTGCAGGCGAGATGGGTCACCCAGGCCCTCCAGGACTGCAGGGGCCACATGGTCAGGATGGATACAGAGGAGAGAAGGGAGAGAAAGGTAAACATTTCACTTTGCTTGCACCATTTGGGATTTTTGTGAAACAAAATCACGTGCAGCTCAGCAACTGTTTTTCATTCCCTTGTTTTCTTTCCAGGTGCAGGTGAAGTTAGGGTTGGTCGTCGGCGTCGGAGCATCGGTGTTTAAGGTGTTTTCAGCTTAACCAAATCTATCCGATAAAGCTTTATTTCTATTCAGCTCTTCTGTCCTGTGCATAGTCAAAATCATACATTACGTTAGAATATGCCTGCTTGCCTATTCAATTACAGTTTCTTTTTTGAGTGTGAATACAATGAATGATATGGAAATGTTATAATGGCAGTAAAGCAGAGGTCTCCGACAGGTACTATAGGTCGCGAGCTTGCAGTAGCTCGCAGCCCACCTACGAGTAGGTCGCCAAGTAATTCTGAAAGTACACAGATTTTTTAAAATGTGTTCCATTGCAAACTGTCATAAACATAAAGCTCCTGGCAACCATCCAATCAAAGCCAAATTGACATTATCCCACCCCTGGTTAGCCACTATTGGCTTAAAAATCCAAATATAACACAATATCTGGCAATTAATTTCAAGCAATATTGCACATTGTCCAAATGTGTCTATCACTCTGTATGTAACCTGTTAGCGATGCTAGTAATGATAACCGTCTTGTGGGTACACAGAGACCCCCAAAAACCTTGTGATACCTGACAGAAATATATAATGATTATTCGTATCAATTGGGTGTCCCTTTTTTTTTACTCTGCCATGAGGTGCTGCAGAAGTAGGCCTAACATAGACATTGATAGACTCAGACATTCCTCTCTTTCTAAATGTGCAATTAAAGGGTAATTACACTCAAAAATCGAAATGTATGTTTTTTTTCCAGACCTCAAAATTGGTCGTCTGATGTGATTTAAGCATTGACATGGACTCAAAACATACATTTTAGTTATTTGTCTATGAATAACTCTAATATTAAGAGTAAAAAACATTTAAAAAAAACATAAAACAGTAATTTTATGGGGCCCCTTAGAGTTGTTTATTAACAATTATTTTACTAGAAAACAAATATATATTGTACAACAAGGACCTGGGGAAGAGAGGTGAAGAGAAGAATGTGCCTATTTGAAAGTAAAAAATAGTTTTGAAGTACAGTAGCTCTCATGCTAGAAAAAGTTGGAGACCCCTGCACTAAAGAATGTGTTTAACAGTCTGAAGTAGAGTGATACATTGGCTGCTGGTCATGGTTGTGGTTGCACGCTTTGATATTCTAGTTAGTATGTGGGAGTATCGTGTTTACCTTAATAAAGCTCTAGTTCTTTTTCTCAAGGGAACTCATGGGAAAATGTACTTTTCAAAAAGATAATGATAGTTATGGATCTTAGCTTTATTGATAACATTAAAGTATTTTTCACCCAAAACGTTTAAGTGTTACTTGGGCACTTTTGAACCACTCAAAACAACAATTGTCATTTATTCTTTATTTTCATTAAAACGTCAGAAAACTTAATTTTCAATAAATGTTTATTCCTTGTCAAGCCATGTATTGAAAATTATTGCAATGTATTTTGTGTGGAGAAAAGAAAACTGCACTGAAATGGACTCTTGTCATGTTGATGTTGACCAGCTTTTTGTACCTTGAAGTAAATTCTACAAATAACAATAAATACTATTAGTAAGAACAAACAAGAACACAGTTTAACATAATTGTTTTATTTACAGCACAAATGTCCATTAAACATCTTATATACAGTTTACCTGACCTCAAAAATGCATATGTTTATTCAGGATGATAAGATGTCCCACATTATATCTAAATGCAACAATAGGCTCATGACGTGCTATATATTAAATCAACCCCTGTTGATTTTCAATATCCAATTACTTGCAATAGTTTTGTGCCTGTAGGTATTTGAAAAAGTAACTGCTTGTAAAACAAAGAAAATAGAAATATGATAATGCCTGAACCATATAGAATTAGAGTCCTCTAGTGGTCAAAATGCTGTATTAGCATGTGCAGCGCCATTGAGGGCTTCCACCATTTTAATGTAGTCAAGTGGGTGGCTGAACCCTCTTGGTGGCCTTGTTAGAGTCATGTCTAATCCGGGTCATCAGGAGTGATCAGTCAATCATAAAGAAGGAAATTGACTACTTCAAAATGGAGATTGCCTCAATGGCACTGCCCATGCTGTCACAGATGCTATAATGGTCCAGATACAAAGATGAAACCTAATGTGCATTATGGGTAATATTACCCACAATCCCAATACAAATCCAGAATTGAAGATGTGATGTCATTGTACTAAAATAACAGCATTCACCCTTTGCATGCCATCTATGTTTTATTAGGACGTCATACACAAACCATGACATGCTAAAAGACTGTTATAGAGCGCTTGCCATCATGTCAAGGGGACTCACTTGAAGGGGTCAGCAGTACTTTGTCCATATTATAAATACATACAGTACATACATTCTTATTTGAATCAACTAATTAGGACAGTATAATGACTTCCATTTACAGATATCATATTGTCCATCCAAAAACGATGTCCAAAGACTATATTGAGATGTACATTAATACAACATGTATACATATTTAGAAAACTGGTAATCATAAAATAGCAGGGATGAGATCAATTCCAGAAATTCAATTCAAATCTCTCTCCCTGAAAATCCCATTTAATTAAATTCAAGTTCCGGATCAATCTTTAATTTCAGAGATAATTCCATTCAACTCAATATTATCGCAACAATTCAACAAATTCCAATTTTAATTCAGTTCCCTCAGGCTTTGAGGCTGACCATATCACTGTTCAGACAGCCTAGCTATACCTGAAATATAGAAATACAAGTTGAAATTATTCAAATCAAATCATACAATCAATGTTTGATGCTATGTGCATTCACTTTATTAACTGGTTTTACAATTCCAATTCAAAAAGTCCAAACAAATCTAATTCCAGTTCATTTCCATAGCTTGAAGACTTTTTAAAAATGAGAATTTAATTAAATTCTCCACTTCATGAGTGAATTCAAACAATTTATTGGAATTTTAAATTAAATTAGAATTGACCCCAACCCAGTAAAATAGTAAGGACATATTTCAAATTGAAAATAAAAGTATAAATACAGAACAAAATGCAAGGCGCCACAGCTTTGAATGATTCAGTTCATTTGAAAATAAAATAGATTTGGGTAGAGGTGGCAAAAAGTCATTTGAAAATAGAACTAATCCAAGTGGACCCTCGTTTTTTTACTGACTGTAAGACACAGTGAGCTCCAAAAGTATTGGGACAGTGACACACATTTTGTTGTTTTAGCTCTGTACCATTTCAAATACAGAGTACAATGACTCATTTAAAATCCAAAGTGCTGGAGTACAGAGCAAAAAAATAAAAAATGTGTCACTGTCCCAATACTTTTGGAGCTCACTGTACATACATAAACAGCCCATTACTGCATATTCCCAGTTCACATAAAACAGTGAAAAATGATGATCAGCGGCTTACATTCCTTTCAGTGTAATAATATGTATGTCTGCCACATCCAAAATAATGTGTTCAAAGTATAACCAAAAGACAATAAGCTGTGTCGATTTTTAACAGGAAAGGTGACTGACATGACGACAACCCAGAAGTCTAACAAAAAATCTACGGATTACAATAGGGAGAAAGTGGGAACATTTGTTCTAATATACAGGACAGTATCTAAAATAAATCACAACTCCATACATAGTACATCACGTGAATGAGCACTTCACGATTTACCAAAAAAATTACTTATTTGTCAACAGATATCCATCAATCAACGACCTTAGAATGAACTCAACCACCAGCTTATATGGATCACTAAAAAATAAAGGTTTGATGATATTTCATGGTTTGTACACATTTCCAGCCATTTTAGTGCAAAAGGCCTCAGGGGAGCACTGGGCTGCAGGTAAGAGAGCAAGTCTGGAGAAAAGCACGATCATTATGTCAATTCATTTAGGCACTGGGTTCTTTATAAACTTGGTACTTGCAATTGGTTTGAAATTTGCCTGAGCTATTTTAAAAAGTGGTAAAACATAACCATGCTCAGAAAAGTGCAATTGTCACTTTTGACGACATTTTCCTTGTAGCTGAGAAGGGTGAAATTGTAAGGGGGAAGAAGGAGAAAATAAAGGCTTGAAAAGGAAAGTTGCGATTGCATCCCTCTATATGACAGCTGACACTGCTGTGTGTGTGTGTGTGTGTGTGTGTGTGTGTGTGCTCTTGCATATGTACACTACTGTTCAAAAGTTTGGGGTAACTTAGAAATGCCCATGTTTTTTCAAGAAAAGCACATTTTCTGTCCTTTAAAATAACATCAAATTGATCAGAAATACAGTGTAGACATTGTTAATGTTGTAAATTACTATTGTAGCAGGAAACCTATCTACATAGTCGTACAGAGGTCCATTATCAGCAACCATCACTCCTGTGTTCCAATGGCACATTGTGTTAGCTAATCCAAGTTTATCATTTTGAAAGGCTAATTGATAATTAGAAAACCCCTTTGCAATTATGTTAGCACAGCTGAACACTGTTGTACTGATTAAAGAAGCAATAAAACTGGCCTTCTTTAGACTAGTTGAGTATCTTCAGCATCAGCATTTGTGGGTTTGATTACAGGCTCAAAATGGCCAGAAACAAAGACCTTCTGAAACTCTGCAGCCTATTCTTGTTTTGCAAAATGAAGGCTATTCCATGTCAGAAATTGCCAAGAAACTGAACATCTCGTACAACAATGTGTAGCACTCCCTTCACAGAACAGCGCACATGCAATAGCCTTAATTTTCTCAGAACAAGAAAAGACTGACGAGATTCAGGAGAAAGGTCTTTGTTTCTGGCCATTTTGAGCCTGTAATCGAACCCACAAATGCTGATGCTGAAGATACTCAACTAGTCTAAAGAAGGCCCGTTTTATTTCTTCTTTAATCAGTACAACAGTTTTTAGCTGTGCTAACATTATTATCAATTAGTCTTTTAAAATTATATACTTGGATTAGCTAATACAATGTGCCATTGAAACACAGGAGTGATGGATAATGGGCAATGTATGACTATGTAGATATTCCATTACAAAAAAAAATCTGCCATTTCCAGCTACAACAGTCATTTAAAACATTCATGTCTACACTGTATTTCTGATCAATTTGATGTTATTTTAAGGGATATTTTTTAAATATTTTCTTTCAAAGACAAGGACATTTCTAAGTGACCCCAAACTTTTGAACATTAGTGTATGTGCATGCTTGTGTGAAGACATCACACTAGCCTAAGATCCACAATAGACCAACGCTAGTTTCCAGATAACAACAGGGTTGAGGTCCTCCCCACCACCATGGGGACACAGTCTATGAGCCCAGCCAGTATGTTCCTGTGCTGGGGAGGGCTATAAACCAGAGTTGTGCACACTAGGGATGGGGTAGAACTTGGACACTCGGCTCTGGGTCGTGGGGTTAAGGCATTCCGACTCGCCGCTCATCTTGAAAAAGACCTCCTGCTCCTGGAGCTTGCGTGTGAATTCCTCCTCCAAGGCCTACATGTGCCAGAAGAAAGACAACAGACTCAAACATCCAAAACAACAACTTACACTGAGGCTATGTCATGATTCTCCACACTGTGCACTTACAAACTCCCAGTCATGGAGTCAAAAGCAATGGATTGGTGTAATCATTGGCTAGAGGAAGTTTCCACCATTGTTACATCCATGCAAGTGCATTTTAGGAGAATCGCAACGCAGCATGAAACTTTAAAGGATGATAACATAAGAGGGTTGTAAACATGGATAGGTCTTTGTTTCACCTTCTTCCTGGGCCGCAGTTTCTCCCTCCACTCCTGCAGCTCCTGGCTGTGCTCTTCATCGAGCTCCTTCAGCTTCTGAGTCTCGTGTTCAATCAGGAGATGGCACTTCTCATTCTGAAACACACAACAGCAGGAACAGGGTGACCTACTGGAGCTACCTACATACATAATGGGGATGCCTAGTCAGTTAAAAAAACAATGCATTGAACCGAAATGGGTCTTCTGCATTTAACCCAACCCTTCTGAATCAGAGAAGTGTGGGAATCTGCCTTAATCAACGTCATCGGCGCCCGGGGAGTAGTAATTGTTGGGGGTTCCCTGCCCTGCTGAAGGGCAGAACAGCAGATTTTTCCACCTTGCTAGCTCAGGGATTCGAACCAGCGACCTTTCAGTTACCGACCCAATGCTCTTAACCGCTAGGCTACCTTAAAAGGAATTGTATCACAATCCGTGTTTTAAGGAAAGGACAATATCAAAACATGCCAGAATGTCTATCCGCAGGCCTTCATCATTGGTGGAATGTAGGATTTGCCCCATTCTGAGCTGTGCTGTTCAGCAGCCATGGTGCTGAAACTGGCGATCAGCTATCCGCTTTACCTAGCGTTTGACCGTGGAAGGTGTCCATGGTGCTAAAACATTGCTTGTGTGTGCGCCAGTGCATGACACTTGAGTTACCACAAGCTCCTTTATTTTAACAGTGCATTCAGAAAGTATTGAGACCCCTTGACTTTTTCCACATTTTGTTACCTTACAGCTTTATTCTAAAACTGATTAAAACGTGTTAGTGTCATAATATATATTTTCACCAATTTCTCTTCTGACTGAATACATGATACAAGAGCTGAGGCAACAGAGTGGATGGGCAAAGGTTGGTTTGATGCAGCAATTTGATGGATGCTCATGATGACAACATCTCCCTCAACATGATCAAGACAAAGGAGATGATTGTGGACTACAGGAAAAAGACGACCAAGCACGCCCCCTTTCTCATCGACGGGGCTGCAGTGGAGCAGGTTGAGAGCTTGAAGTTCCTTGGTGTCCACATCACCAACGAACTAACATGGTCCAAGCACACCAAGACGGTCGTAAAGAGGGCATGGCAAAACCTATTCCCCCTCAGGAGACTGAAAAGATTTGGCATGGGTCCTCAGATCCTCAAAAGGTTCTACAGCTGCACCATCGAGAGCATGACTGGTTGCATCACTGCCTGGTATGGCAATTGCTCATCCTCCGACCTCAAGGCACTATAGAGGGTAGTGCGAACGGCCCAGTACATCACTGGAGCCAAGCTTCCTGCCATCCAGGACCTCTATACCAGGCGGTGTCATAGGAAGGACCTAAAAAAATTGTCAAAGACTCCAGCCACCCTAGTCATAGACTGTTCTCTCTGCTACCACATGGCAAGCGGTACCGGAGTGCCAAGTCTAGGTCCTAGAGGATTATAAAGAGCTTCTACCCACAAGCCATAAGACTCCTGAACATCTAATCAAATGGCTACCCATACTATTTGCATTTTTTTCAACTGCATTGTTGGTTATGGGCTTGTAAGTAAGCATTTCACTGTTGTATTTGGCGCATGTGACTAATACAATTTGATTTGATTTATCATTACATAAAGAGTCCCCGTTATTTATTCTCTATGATTTGACTATATTTATTAAGATCCCCATTAGCCGACACCAATGGCGACAGGTAGTCTAAACTGGGGTTCGACACATAACGATAAAGACAGACAAAATAGTTTACAATTGACATACATTTAAAAACATTAACATGTAGTGTGCATCTATCAGTTACACATACTGTACATGTCAATACATACACACAACAAGTAGGTCACATGGGGGAGAAACGTTGTGCAGTGAGGTGTTGCTTCATTTGTTTTGCTGTTCACAATGTGAGATGGAAAAGAGTTCCATGCACTCATGGCTCTGTATAATTGCATATAGATTGTATATAGACTTTTTTCTGTTGTATTATTGATTGTATGTTTGTTTATTCCATGTGTAACTCTGTTGTTGTTTGTGTCGCACTACTTTGCTTTACCTTGGACAGCTCGCAGTTGTAAATTAGAACTTGCTCTCAACTAGCCTACCTGCTTAAATAAAGGTGAAAAAAATACAAAATAAATACTGTACGTTTCCTTGAATTTGTTCTGGACCTGGGAAAATACCCCTAGCGGCATGTCTGCTGGGGTGTGTGTGTGTGTCAGCTGTGTGTAAGTTGACTATGCAAACAATTTGGCATTTCCAACACATTTCTTATAAAAACAAGAAGTGATGCAGTCAGTCAGACTGGCATGCATAGTATTAATATCAGCCCTCTGAACTTTAAACAAGTCAATATAATAATCCAGACGGATTACCAGGACGTGTACTCAAAGCACGCGCTGACCAACTAGCAAGCGTCTTCACTGACATTTTCAACATGTTTCAAGCAGATCACTATAGTCCTTGTGCCCAAGAACACTAAGGTAACCTGCCTAAATGACTCCGGCCAGTAGCACTCACATCTGTAGCCATGAAGTGCTTTGAAAGGCTGGTCATGGCTCACATAAACACCATTATCCCAGAAACCCTAGACCCACTCCAATCTGCATACAGTCCTAACAGATCCACAGATGATGCAGTCTCTATTGCATTCCATACTGCCCTTTCCCTCCTGGACAAAAGGAACTCCTATGTGAGAACGCTATTCATTGACTACAGCTCAGCATTCAACACCATAGTGCCCTCAAAGCTCATCACTAAGCTAAAGACCCTGGGACTAAACACCTCCCTCTGCAACTGGATCCTGGACTTCCTGATGGGCCGCCTCCAGGTGGTAAGAGTAGGTAACAACACATCCGCCACACTGATCCTCAAAACAGGGGCACGTCAGAGATGCATGCTCAGTCCACTCCTATACTCCCTGTTCATTCATGACTGCACAGCCAGGCACGACTCCAACACCTTCAATAAGTTTGCCGATGACACAAGAGTGGTAGGCCTGATCGCTGACAACAACGAGACAGCCTATAGGGAGGAGGTCAGAGACCTGGCCGTGTGGTGCCAGGACTACAACCTCTCCCTCAACGTGATCAAGACCAAGGAGATAATTGTGGACTACAAAGTTGTCTGCAAACTTGATTTGGAAGCATGCATGGCCACGCAGTCATGGGTAAACAGGGAGTACAGGAGGGGGCTGAGCATGCGCCATTGTGTTGCCCCTGTTTTGAGGATCAGCATAGTGCAGGCATTGTTGCATACCTTCACCACCTGGGGGTGGCCAGTCAGGAAGTCCAGGACCCAGTTGCACAGGATTGGGGTTCAGACTGAGGGCCCCAAGCCTAATGATGAGAATGGAGGTGATTACGGTGTTGAAAGCTGAGCTACAGTGCCTTGCGAAAGTATTCGGCCCCCTTGAACTTTGCGACCTTTTGCCACATTTCAGGCTTCAAACATAAAGATATAAAACTGTATTTTTTTGTGAAGAATCAACAACAAGTGGGACACAATCATTAAGTGGAACGACATTTATTTATTTAACCAATCAAAAACTGAAAAATTGGGCGTGCAAAATTATTCAGCCCCCTTAAGTTAATACTTTGTAGAGCCACCTTTTGCTGCGATTACAGCTGTAAGTCGCTTGGGGTATGTCTCTATCAGTTTTGCACATCGAGAAACTGATTTTTTTTCCCATTCCTCCTTGCAAAACAGCTCGAGCTCAGTGAGGTTGGATGGAGAGCATTTGTGAACAGCAGTTTTCAGTTCTTTCCACAGATTCTCGATTGGATTCAGGTCTGGACTTTGACATTCTAACACCTGGATATGTTTATTTTTGAACCATTCCATTGTAGATTTTGCTTTATGTTTCGGATCATTGTCTTGTTGGAAGACAAATCTCCGTCCCAGTCTCAGGTCTTTTGCAGACTCCACCAGGTTCTCTTCCAGAATGGTCCTGTATTTGGCTCCATCCATCTTCCCATCAATTTTAACCATCTTCCCTGTCCCTGCTGAAGAAAAGCAGGCCCAAACCATGATGCTGCCACCACCATGTTTGACAGTGGGGATGGTGTGTTCAGGGTGATCATCTGTGTTGCTTTTACGCCAAACATAACGTTTTGCATTGTTGCCAAAAAGTTCAATTTTGGTTTCATCTGACCAGAGCACCTTCTTCCACATGTTTGGTGTGTCTCCCAGGTGGCTTGTGGCAAACTTTAAACGACACTTTTTATGGATATCTTTAAGAAATGGCTTTCTTCTTGCCACTCTTCCATAAAGGCCAGATTTGTGCAATATACGACTGATTGTTGTCCTATGGACAGAGTCTCCCACCTCAGCTGTAGATCTCTGCAGTTCATCCAGATTGATCATGGGCCTCTTGGCTGCATCTCTGATCAGTCTTCTCCTTGTATGAGCTGAAAGTTTAATGTAATGTATGCCATTTAGCAGACGCTTTTATCCAAAGCGACTTACAGTCATGTGTGCATACATTCTACGTATGGGTGGTCCCGGGGATCGAACCCACTACCCTGGCGTTACAAGCGCCATGCTCTACCAACTGAGCTACAGAAGGACCAGGTCTTGGTAGATTTGCAGTGGTCTGATACTCCTTCCATTTCAATATTATCGCTTGCACAGTGCACCTTGGGATGTTTAAAGCTTGGGAAATCTTTTTGTATCCAAATCCAGCTTTAAACTTCTTCACAACAGTATCTCGGATCTGCTTGGTGTGTTGTTCTTCATGATGCTCTCTGCGCTTTTAACGGACCTCTGAGACTATCACAGTGCAGGTGCATTTATACGGAGACTTGATTACACACAGGTGGATTGTATTTATCATCATTAGTCATTTAGGTCAACATTGGATCATTCAGAGATCCTCACTGAACTTCTGGAGAGAGTTTGCTGCACTGAAAGTAAAGGGGCTGAATAATTTTGCACGCGCAATTTTTCAGTTTTTGATTTGTTAAAAAAGACTGAAATATCCAATAAATGTTGTTCCACTTCATGATTGTGTCCCACTTGTTGTTGATTCTTCACACAAATACAGTTTTATATCTTTATGTTTGAAGCCTGAAATGTGACAAAAGGTCGCAAAGTTCAAGGGGGCCGAATACTTTCGCAAGGCACTGTATAGTCAATGAACAGAATCCTTACATAAGTATTCCTCTTGTCCTGATAGGATAGGGCAGTGTCCAGTGCGATGGCATCATCCATGGATCTATTGGGCGGTATGCAAATTGCAGTGGGTCTATGGTGTCGAGTAAGGTGGACGTGATATGATCCTTAACTCGCCTCTCAAAGCACTGATGACAGAAGTGAGTGCTATGGGGCGATAGTCATTTAGTCCAGTTACCTTCGCTTTCTTGGGTACAGGAAAAATGGTGTACATCTTGAATCACGTGAGGACAGCAGACTTGGATAGGGAGAGATTTAATATATTCGTAAACACTCCAGCCAGCTGGTCGGTCTGCGCACTCGGGAGGACCCGGCTCGGGGTGCTGTCTGGGCCTGTACTCACGTCGGCCACGGAGAACGAGAGCTCACAGTCCTCTGTAGCGGCCAGTGTGAGCAGCACTGTTTTATCCTCTAAGCGGGCAAAGGTGTTTGGCTTGTCAGGGATAAAGACATCAGTGTCGTGGCTGGTTTTCCCTTTATAATTCGTGATTGTCTGGAGTCCCTGTCACATGCATCGTGTCTGAGCCATTTAATTGCGATTTCACTTTGTTTCTGTACTAACGTTTTGCCTGTTTGATTGCCTTATGGGGGAGCATAACAGGACTGTTTGTATGCAATCATATTCCCAGTCACCTTGCTGTGGTGAAATGAGGTGGTCCCACTGTAGGTTTTGTGCGATTGCTGCCACGTTTTTTGGTTTGGATAGGGTTTAATCATCACAATGGGAACAACATAGCCTGTACACTTCCTGATGAACTCAGTCACCGTGTCAGTGTATACGTCACTGTTATTCTCAGAGGCAACCCGGAACATGTCCCAGTCCGCGTGATCAAAACAGTCTTGAAGCATGGATTCTGATTGGTCAGACCAGCATTGAATATACCTCAGCACAGGAACTTCCTGTTTTAGTTTCTGGGAGGGGGGAGCAAAATGGAGTCGTGATCGGATTTGCCGAAGGGGGGCCTTGTAGCCATCCTGGAAGGGGGAGAAACAATGGTTGAGAGTTTTTGAAGAGCGAGTACTACAGGCGATGTGTTGATAGAACTTCGGTAGCGTTTTCCTCAGATATGCAGTTTCTAGTTTGAACAAGGTCCAGTGTAGTTCCTTGAGAGCTGTCGTGGCTTCAGGGGGAATACACATAGCTGTGACGATAATCGAAGAAAATTATCTAGGGAGGTAATGCCGTCTGCATCTGATTGTGAGGTATTCTAGGTCGAGTGAACAAATGGACTTGAGTTCCTGCACGTTACCTCAATCACACCATGAGTAGTTAATCATGAAACATACACCTCCACCTTTTTTCTTCCCGGAGAGTTCTTTATTCCTATCCTAAATGTATTGAAAACCCAGCTGGCTGTATGGATGGGGACAGTACATCCGGAGAGAGCCATTATTCCATGAAACAGAGTACGTCTCTCTGGAAGGAGACCCTCACCCTGAGCTCGACAACTTTATTGTCCAGGGACAGAACATTAGCGAGTAATATACTCAGAAGCGGTGGAAGGTGTGTACGCCTCCTGAGTTGGACTAAAAGTCCCTTCCGAAAACCTCTTCACCGGCGGCGTCTTGGATTAGCCTCTGGGATAAGTTCAATCGCCTTGGAAGGTATGAACAAAAGGTTCCAATTCAGGAAAGTCGTGATACCTGGTCGAAATGATGTTGAGTTTCCCGTTTCACTGTATGTAATAATGCGAAGAACATTCTGGGCTCGGGGTAAGTGTGTGTGTGTACCTGAAGCTGCTGCAGCTCTCTGATGTTGGAGTCACACTGCAGCTGCAGGTCTCTCATCTGGTTCTCATGTTTCTGATGTTGATGGAGTCTCTCGTTCTTCTGCCTCTTCTCCTCCTGGGCCGCAAACTGGAACAAAAACACACACCTCACATTATTCTGTTGAAAAAAATATATAACTGTGTGTGTACCGTACACACTATAAAATACCTGTTTGATCTTCTCCCTTTCCTGCTCCGGGGTGCCAGGTGCAGAGGTGATGCGGAGGCTCTTCTTGAACATGGCCATGCGTGTCTTGGCATCACCCCGCTGGATCTTCGGCAGACGACCTCTCTCCTGGGCCTGTCTGTTCTTCATCTCCTCAATCAGACGCTGGTTGTAGCGCTGCATCTGCTCCATTTCCTACACGACACATTTCAATTATTAACCTTTATTTAACTAGGGAAGTCAGTCAAGAACAAATTCTTATATGCAGTGACGGCCTACCAAAAGGCAAAAGGCCTCCTGCGAGGATAAAAAATAAATCAATTGGACAAAACACACATCACGACACGAGACACCACAACACTACATAAAGAGAGACATAAGACGACAACATAGCATGGCAGCAAAACCACACGACAACAGCACAATATGATAGCAGCACAAAACATAGTTCAAACATTATTGGGCACAGACAACAGCAAGAAGTTAGAGACAACAATACATCACGCGAAGCAGCCACAAATATCAGTAAGAGTGTCCATTCAATACTTTATCTGGATCCACAATAAAATGCATTGAAATGAGAGCTCTAACCTTTCAGCACACTTTCAAATCACCCATTAATGTCAAAATGTAATGCACCTCACAGTCTAGCCTCAGTCCAGATTACCTGATGTAGATAATACCAATACTGGATTGTACTTCACCAGAGCTGTTCAGTAGGTCCCAGAGCCCTTACCTTCTCGTGTCTCTTGAGCAGCTGGTGTCTCTGCATGAAGTACTGGTCTTTGAGCTGCTGCTTGAGCAGCTGGTGCTTCTCCTGCAGGTGGCGCTCTTCCAGCTCCCACATGGCTGCCTCTCGAGCTGAGGGAGGAGGCCAGAGACACGTCAGGCGGGGTGGTAACACACACACACACACACACACACACACACACCATTTCCGGTAAAGAGCACCATCTGGCAAGACAGGCTGGTCACAAATAAGTCATTCAGGAAATTGCATCACTGTGGTGGGAAAGTTATAACACAAAACTCCACTGAGAACTTCACCATTTACAATAGTATTATTTCACTATCAAATCCTTCATATAGCAAAAGGCATTCACCCATTGAGGTAGCCATGGTGAAGTCATGTTAAATGATTGAGATCTCTCTCTCTTAGGCAGTCTCTTTATGGTAGTCTGTGGTAAGTATATGTATTTTTTCACAAAGCTGTTGTATGTGGCTAGGTTTGCTGTGTTCATAAGACTCTGTGGTACTGTACATTTCTCCCTCACCTCTCATGAGCTGTTGTATCTGGTTAAGTTTGAAAAGTGCATTCGGAAATAATTAATTCCCCATTCCCTTTTACATAAAATATATATTTTTCAAATCTACCATAACAACAACCTGAAAACTGGTTTTAGACATTTTTGGTAATAAAAAAAAAAAAATCCCTTTACATAAGTATTCAGACCCTTTGCTATGAGACTCGAAACTGAGCTTAGGTGCATCCTGTTTTATTAACCATCCCTGGGATGATTGGAGTCCACCTGTGGTAAATTCAATTGATTGGACATGATTTGGAAAGGCACACACCTGTCTATATAAGGTCCCACAATTGACTGTGTCAGTGTTCTTCGTAGAGCTCCGAGACAGGATAATGTTGAGGCACAGATCTGGGGAAGGGTACCAAAACATTTCTGCAGCATTGAAGGACCCAAGAACACAGTGACCTCCATCATTCTTAAATGGAAGACCTTTGGAACCACCAAGACTCTTCCTAGAGCTGGCCACCCAGCCAAACCGAGCAATCGGGTGAGAAGGACCTTGGTCAGGGAGGTGACCAAGAACCCAATGGTCACTCTGACAGAGCTCCAGAGTTCCTCTGTGGAGATGGGAGAACCTTCCAGAAGGACAACCATCTCTGCAGCACTCCACCAAATCAGGCCTTTGTGGTAGACTGGCCAGATGAAAGACACTCCTCAGTAAAAAGCACATGACAGACCGCTTGGAGTTTGCCAAAAGGCACCTAAAGGACTCAAGACCATGAGAAACAAGATTCTCTTGTCAGATGAAAACAAGATTGAGCTCTTTGGCCTAAATGCCAAGTATTGTCTGGAGGAAACCTGGCACCACCCCTACAATGAAACATGGTGGTGGAAGCATCATGCTGTGGGGATGTTTTTCAGCAGCTGGGACTCAGTCAGGATCGAGAGAAAGACGAACGGAGCAAATTACAGAAAGACCCTTGATGAAATCCTGCTCCAGAGCGCTCAGACTGGGGCAAAGGTTCACGTTCCAGCAGGACAACGACTCTAAGCACACAGCCAAGACAACGTAGAAGTGGCTTCGGGGACAAGTCTCTGAATGTCCTTGAGTGGCCCAGTCAGAGCCCAGACCTGAACCCGATCAAACACCTCGAGAGACCTGAAAATATCTGGGTAGCGACGCTGCCCCATCCAACCTGACAGAGCATGAGAGGATCTGCAGAGAAGAATGGGAGAAACTCCCAAAATACAGGTGTGCCAAGCTTGTAGCGTCATACCAAAAAAAGAGTTGAGGTTGTAATTTCTGCCAAAGGTGCTTCAACAAAACGACTGAGTAAATGGTCCGAATACTTCTGTAAATGTGATAGTTGTTTTTTTTTTGTGCAAAATTTTCAAAAATTCTGTTTTTTCTTTGTCATTATGGGATATTGTGTGTAGATTGATGTGGGCAAAAACAATTTAATCCATTTTAAAATAAGGCTGTAACGCAACAAGATGTGGAAAAATTCAACAAGTCTGAATACTTTCTGAATCCACTGATTTCATAGCTCTATGGTACTGTAAATCTCTCTCACGAGCTGTTGTATGTGGTTAAGTTTGCTGTATTATAGCGCTCTATGTTACTGTAAATCTCTCTCTCACCTCTCATAAGCTGTTGCTTGTGGTTGAGGCAGTCTCTCTCGATGGTGGCGATCTCATGTTTGTGCTGTTGGATGATCTTCTTCAGGGCTCCATCCAACTCCTGCTGCTGCTTCTGCAGAAACTCCTGCTCCTGAGGATGGAGAGAAGGGAGAGAGAGAGGGGGTATGGGGAACAGAAAGGGAGTGAGCAGGGATAAGGGGAGGAAGTGGGGCAAGGTAAAGGTATCAGAGGGTGATAAGAGGACAATACGTGGGTAGATGGGGGTTCATTGACAGAAGATGGAGGGATGAGACATGGGCAGGAGGGATGCAGAAGATGGTGGGGTAAAAAACAGACAAATGGTGCGAGTGAGGTATAGAAATGAGGCATGGGGATAAGGAACATTTAGAAAGGACAGGGGGTTAAGAGTTGATGACAGAGAGGGGAGAGAGAAGGAAAGAGGCAAACATGAGTGATTTTATTTATTGTGCATCACACACCAGGGACAGCCAGAACAGTGCAGACTACATGAAGGAACTTTCATAAATACCATGCCAACCACTACTATAGATCAACACAGTACTACACTCCAAAGAAGAAGCACATCATTGACTGCAGTCAGTGGGGCAAAGAGACAGTCAGAAGTCATGGGAATGATCCAACATTTGAGGAATGGATGGAAAGAGAGAAAAACATTTAACAACCCAGTCGAGATCCACAGTTTCCATGTATGACGACATCCAAATTGACATTCACAGAAAGAGTAAATTATACATAACATCATTACGGTAAAATAATATGCCTGGTTATTGTTGCTGAGGGGTATGTTTTACATGATTACTAAACATGAAACCAACGTTATTGTCCTGGTCATGCCTTTTGAAGCCATCATTGAGGAAAAGCTTTCAAATAGAAAATTAAGTTTAAAGATTCACTATGCAGAAATTGCTCTGCCATTATATATTTCCTGGATGTAATAGTAATATCTAATTTCAGTTTGTGACAAAACAAGCCAGTATAGTGTAGAGAATCATTGTACCATCTAAACCACAGTGAAGTATATTTTCCATAACAAAATAATATAGTATTTTGAGCTGTTTGAAGCTGGTGTACAAAACCGAAAGTAAGACGCAAAAACTAAACTTAAGAACCGAAAGCACAGAAATAACGCACATAGAACCGATCTACCGCTTCTTAGACAAGCTTTCAACGAGAATGCCAGATCTGTAACTGACATTTCCGTGTGAATTTGGTCGGGTCGTCCAGAAAGTGACATATTGCAGATTTAACAATGATTTATTCTCTGATATTTCTCAGCAGGCTACACTACTATTAACATTTACAATATTATACTTATTAACTTTAGGTTTTAATCCAACAGCGTTAGCATAACCTAGAGTTACCATAAAATACTCTCCATTGGATCACACCACAAAAAAAGGTTCAGCTCTTGTTGCAGTCTCCCAAACAGAGTGTGATGTCACAGGTGGGGGCGTAACATACAGGACACATCTACAGTTACAGTGCGTGGCAGAAGAGATACCAAACAGAAGGAGAAGTACCAGTGTGGCAACACAGTGACAACACTGCAATACATCGACACCACAATGCTCGCATGTGCAGTCTCAATCTCAATCAGGTTTACACTTTGACGAAGACATACACATGTGAGCAGGAGGCCCGGTAGAGACGGAGAGGGGGTGACAACTTACATCCTGCATCTGAGCGTTGAAGAGAGCACATGAGGACAACTGAAAAGACTGTATCATAATCTGGGCCACACCCTGTGGAGGAGAGCACACAGCGCACTCATCCAGATCAGGGAGAGAGCACACGCTACACACAGCAGGCTGAGGAAAACACACACAAAAGACACACAAAGACCGACAGACACAGGCTAAGAAACACTCCCGCACACCCAAAGACAGACACTCACCTCGACACAGGCCGAGAAACACAAAGACAATCCAGTCAACAGGAACAACCACACACACACACACACCAGACACACTCTCCCGGAGTTTCTAAACCTTTTTCTGTTTTAGGGGTAGACTAAAGCAGGAGTGAGGCGCATGGCACAGTAGGAGGACGAAGTTAATTCAATTCAGGTTATTCATATGCATAACGAATACAGGATGGGTTAGTGTCGTTATTGTCCTATTCATGCGTGGTCAGATTGAGTTGCCTGTGCAGTAGGAACTACTAGTCACACTTCTATTCCAGCGATCAATACAATACTGTGTTAAACTTCCATGCTCCCTTTCTGATTAGCTCCTTCTTTGATGGTCAGGTAAAAAACTGAGCTAACCAACTCCTGAAAACAATCATTTCAAAAATGGAGGGAAAAAGAATAACAAGGGGGATGAGATCTTGTCCTCATCAACGCTCAGAGACATTTGAAGAGGGGTGTATATGTGGGACAAGATTTGTGAAAGTGTGTGTGTGAGTGAGTGAGTGAGTGAGTGAGTGAGTGAGTGAGTGAGTGAGTGAACATTTACCTTTGGAGTCTGAATGAGAGATAGATCTTCCTTTAAGAGTTTCATGAGCGCTCTCCTCATGAATTTGGGTGACTGTTCAACTTCCTGTTTCACCTATAGTGTGGGAAAACTGGGAGTTGTAGTTTCCTGGACAGCTATGTACGGCAGCCATAATAACTCGAGGAAAAGTCATGCAAGGACCTGATGAATTAATTTAGATATCCACAAACCCTGGTTTGATTGATAGTGTCTCCACGCTAGATCTCCAAGGGGTCGGTGTTCGATTTAATGAGGAAATGTTTTGCTTTGTTTGATTAGAAGAGTGTCCAAAACCTTTAGCGCAAAGACATGTTTCCAGTGTTTGAGGGATTAGAGTTGATTAGTTTCTGTTGACAGACTTGATACCTGCATGATTAAATCAGCTTGCAGTGTTAAATAGGAAAACAAGCTTGTCTGGAATAATTCCCTAGTGTTAACTTCCCACCATGCAAGTCCTTTAGAGAGATTTAATCTTAAGTACAGAATGCTTCCACAGTGATCTCAAAAGAAGGTGCACACTCCTAATCCAGTTTGTAAAATATATTTTTAGTTTTGACCACAGACAGCTAAGGCAGTTTTGTTGAGACATGGCACCAAAATCATTTCCAGAGGTTTCTCCTGACCACAGTTATTCTTTTGTCAAGACATTCTCTTGAGACAGCTTGGTATTTGAATGTGCATCAATCTTGGGATCACTGGTCAGTAAGAAAACCCCCAATAGGAAAAGGCCTAAACTGCTACAATACTTCACAAGGCCATTGAAGTGTTTCAAAGATGTAATCATATGAGCCTTTAACAAAATGAGTTTCCCAAAACCTGTCATCCCATCACCAAGCCCAACTCACACACACTCACACAAGCGACATGGTTACTTACACATAAATACAGTACAGTCAAATACATTTATGGACTAATATAACTTATAATACAATATAAATAGCCATATAATACAATATGAAATTTAACAATATATAAAACAACTATGCCAGAAAGAAATATGGATTTTAAAGATTCATTCCAGGAGCCAGTGCAGATCCTGTATAGGTTCGAAGTAGTTGCTATGTTCAGATGAGCAGCGAGAACGGTCAGTCTAATCAGGTGTGTAGGATTGCCATGCATGTATGAAATAACCACCATCACAGAGTTAGATAGGCTTGGCTATGAGAGTTGCCTGAGAACACTTCACCAACATGGCAGAATACTTAAAGCTTCCCAGATAGCTAATGGAGCTATAAGAGCAGCATAAATTAGAGACACAGTAAAGCTAAGCTACATTGCCTGTACTCTACACAGAACAAAGAATGCATCATTTATAGAACTTGGAAAAAGAAGCCACATCATTTTCAGATGTATGGCATGAATTTTTTAAAAAGCACATTGTATGCATGACTAGTACCAAGAAATAAGGCAAGAGTTGCATGCCAAAGCTGTTGAGCAGAGAATCACCCTGTTGCATCCCCAAAAATCATGAAAAAGGCATGATAAGGGCTTATTATGGCTATAGACTATAATAAACAGTTTATAAACCCTTTATAAATTATACCCAAATGTAAGGAAGGTATCAACAGCAAGGAAAATGGGAGTTTATTTAGATATCAGCACACCAGCTCTGGTAAGTAAGCCCCAGTCCCCAACAGTCTCATGCACTTTCCACTCATGACAAGAGTTTGAGGCATTGCACATGCACAGACCCACGGCCCCTTACCTCCTTCTTGCGGTTCTTGAGCATGTTCTGAAACTTGGAGAGCTCCTTGTCCTGCTCGGCCTTGATGCGTTTTGCCTCGTCCCTCAGCCGGTTGGTATGGTCCTGCTCCAGCCGCTCGATGGTCTGCTTCTGTTTCTTCTCCAGATTCTCCACCTCCTGGTCGTACTGACGCTTCTTACCCTGACAGAACACACGTGGGATTAGTAAGATCAGGCCTTCACAAAGACAAATGCCTATCCTTTGTGGAATGGCAAATGCTTCTTTTGATTATATTTATTATGGATCCCCATTCGTTGCTGCCAAGGCAGGGGTCCAGCATTATGAAGGCTCTTATACCATTTTTAAAACATTACAATACATTCACAACAGATTCTGACTCTGAGGGATGTATATTATTAAAGTATTCGAACATGTCCCAAAGGAATAACAGTGGCTCATTTTGTTATTAATTTCTATCTAAATACGTGTGCAGGATAAAAACCCATTGATATGAATCATCTGGTTTCCAAGGGGACATCCCTAGACAACAACAACGGCATGCACAGATAGCTGCACCAGGATGGGTGACTTACCGTCATCTCCTGCTCGAAGCGGCGGTAGATCTGTTCTCTCTGCTGCTGCAGCTTGTCGCTGAGCGCCTGCTGGGCTCTATGCTCCTCCTTCTGCAGCAGACGCAGCTCTCTCAGCTCCTGGCGCCTGACAGCACACAACAACAACACTTCACATTTGGACTCAACAGATTTCCACCTTCAACTAATGAATAATAACGTATTATATTTCACTCCCGGGAGGGGCACGGAATCTGTCCATAGGTGAGTAAGGTGACCGATTAATATCCTGATTTGACTCGAAATGGAGTCAAAATGGAATGAACCCAGCTCTCAACTCAAGACACCAACAGAAGAACAGCAGACGACATTTGAAATGGAGTATTTTTTTCACTTGCTTTTTAAAACATACAGAGGCCAAAATAGACCATAAAAGTCTACCCATCATCATTGTTCATCAATCTTGGAGTTGTAAAAGCCAGGGAACTGAGCAATGAATGACAACTATTTATGGCAGGGCTCCGAAATGGGTCACATGCCATATTTAGTCACGGTAGAGAGGAGAGAAATACCTCAGGAATCTCATCTCCTCGTTCTTGGTGTCGTTATCGGTGACTATCTTTGACGTGGTCACACTGACCTCCACTCCGTCTACCATGAACTTACGGGTCTTCTTCAGAGTCTTCTTCTGCCGTCTCGTGTCCTGTGGAGAAAAGGAGTTTGTTTTACGTAATGTCTGAATTGAAGTGCATATGTTGGCCCCTTAAATAGGATGTTCACTTGAATGGCACTATGTATATAGGACACATTTGTCATCATTGGTCCTTGTTACCTGTATGGACACAGACCCCGCCTCAGCCTTTTTGGACAGGAAACTGGAGATGGATAGGTTGAGGTCCATGCTGTTACTATCTGCTGCAGAGCTGCTCCCCGAGTCAGAATCCTTCTCCACATCTAGCTCCGACTTAACAGGAGTGCTTTCCTGGTCGGTCTTTGACTCCGAAACAGCATCCTGGGATGGAGCTTCCTCATCTGGTGGCTTCTCCTCCCTCTCGTCTGAGGTCCCCTCCTCAAGAATCACCACCGGTATTACATTATTGTCTCTTTGGGCTTCTGTGTCTGCAGAGACCTCTGTGGAGCCCTCAGCTGCGTCTACCTCTGCGTCTGTGTTGACGTCCGATTCTGTGTTGTCTGTGTCTTCATTCAAGTCGGTGTCTGTGTTTATGTCTGTGACCCCATCAGCCTCTGGTTTAACCTCCTCTGTCATCTCCTCAATGAGCGTCTCCTTCTCAATCTCCTCTGGTTTAGCATTGACCTCGGTCGATACGGCGCCAGGCTCCTCTAAAGCACTCATAGGCTGGTCCCCTGGATCTGTGAATTTGGTGGGAGGCTGGAGAATCACCTCTGGCTCCTCTTTGATTGGTTCCTTCTTCACGTCCTCCTCTGTCTTCCTCTCCTCTACTTCTCCTCTTTCCTTCAGGAATACTTGTGGAGGTCCATCCTCTACTTTCTCCTCTTCCCCTGTCTCCTCACTCACAATCACACTCTCCTGTGTGTCTGATGGTGCTTCTGGCACAATGGTGATCTGACAGTCAGGAATCTCCTCAGGCTTTCCAGCAGGGCTTTCCTCTGGTTTGGGCTCCATGGCCTTCACCTGTCCATTGACTAAGTCCTCATTACTGGCATCAGACACCTCGTTCAGTTTCTCACCCTCTGCCCTGTCGCCCACGCTGGTCCCAAGGCCCTCGTCAGACAGCTTATCACTGGCCTTGTCCTCTGCAGTCTCAGGCTCTGTCTTCTCTGTGACTGAGTCCAGTGTAGAGGTGGTCTCAGAGAGCTTCTCATCCTCAGAGCTGGCCATGCTGGTGTCTGATGGCGCTCGCTTATGTCCGGGCACCACCTTCACAGAAACAACACATGGTCAATCAATGCTGTGAGACCTTTTGACCTTTTATGACATTGTACGACACTATTCCATAACAGACTATGAAAACAGTGCGCTATACTACATACCAGAGTTGCATCCGTCTCTTCTTCTTCATCTTCCTCTTTGCCTTCTTCTATCTCCTCTAAGACGTCAGCATTGGCCTCAGCAATCAGTTCTCTCAGCGGTTTGTTGTCAACTACACTGCTAACAAAGGGATGCTGTATGGAATGGTGGCAAAACAATACAAGGTAGTAAATTATCCCACAATATGTAGTCAATACAGGAGCATACGTGTGACATCAGCACATCATTTAAATTTGGTGTTAGGGTGGGGTATTCCAGATGTTTGTTCTTGGCATGTGACAATAGAGGGAAAGAAGGCTTGGAAACAAGTTTTTTCATATGCAGGTTATCAGACATGCCGAGTCGTTCACCTGCAAGAGCTGGGCTGTGCACCACCTACGGTCCACATTCTTATCCAGTGCCTTCCTCAGAAAGTCATTGAACTCTGGTGACCTGCCAAACAGAGGGGGAAACATATTTAAGACTACTTTTTATTTTACCTTTATTTAACTAGGCAAGTCAGTTAAGAACAAATTCTTATTTTCAATGACGGCCTAGGAACAGTGAGTCAACTACCTTGTTCAGGGGCAGAACAACACATTTTTTTGTACCTTGTCAGCTTGGGGATTCGATCTTGCAACCTTTCGGTTACTAGTCCAACGCTCTAACCACTAGGCTACTTACCGCCCCATACAATGAAACTCTTTCGTCACCTGGTCTAGGGTCTGTTTCTACGACACTAGTCCTGACTCATTCCATCACCGCTCCCCCTCTACAAAATGAGTCTACACTCTCACCAGCGTGAAGGCTGCATGAGTGTGGGCGGATCGGCCTTGGCTATTCTCAGCAGGACTCTCATGGGGTTCATCTCGTGGTTAGGAGGTTCTATCTGTGCCAGCTCAATCAGGGTGACCCCCAGGGACCAGATGTCAGCCTTGTAGTCGTACGGACGGTCCTTAGATGTCTCACACATCACCACCTCTGGAGCCATCCTGGAGAACCAGAGGAAAGAGAGGTTGTTTTAGTATGTGTACGTGTGTGTCAGGGTTTAAGTTAGCCGGTAATAGCCGGCTTTTGGACAGTATTTTTTTTCTTTTTTAAAGAGGATGAAGAAAATTGCCTCCGGCCTGTTCTCCGGGAAACGAAGAAACCAATTCCCAAATGCGAAATCATACTTTTTAGCCTATTCATTGATGGAAATACCAGTCGATGTAAATACAATGCCTTTGGTAATTATTCAGACCCCTTAACTTTTTACACATTTTGTTAGGCCTTGCCAGCAGCATACCACCCTGCATACTGGTTTACTTCTGAAGCTAAGCAGGGTTGGTCCTGGTCAGTACCTGGATGGGAGACCAGATGCTACTGGAAGTGGTGCTGGAGGGCCAGTAGGAGGCACTCTTTCCTCTGGTCAAAAATAAATAAATAAATAAATAAATATCCCAATGCCCCAGGGCAGTGATTGGTGACACTGCCCTGTGTAGGGTGCCGTCTTTCGGGTTGGGACGTTAAAAGGGTGTCCTGACTCTCTGAGGTCATTAAAGATCCCATGGCACTTATCGTAAGAGTAGGGGTGTTAACCCCGGTGTCTTGGCTAAATTCCCAATCTGGCCCTTGAACTATCACGGTCACCTAATAATCCCCAGTTTACAATTGGCTCATTCATTCCCCTCCTCTCCCCTGTAACTATTCCCCAGGTCGTTGCTGCAGATGAGAATGTGTTCTCAGTCAACTTAACTGGAAAAATAAATAAATACAATTCTAAAATTGATTAAATTGTTGTTGTCCCCCTGATCAATCTATATACAATAAATACCCCATAATGACAAATTAAAAACAGGATATTAGAAATGTTTGCAAAAAGGAAATATTACATTTACATAAGTATTCAGACCCTTTACTCAGTTCTTGAAGCACCTTCGGCAGCAATTACAGCCTCGATTCTTCTTGGGTATGACGCTACAAGCTTGGCACACCTTTATTTGGGGAGTTTCTCCCAATTTGCTCTGCAGATCCTCTCAAGCTCTTATCGGTCTATAGGTTCATTTGCATCATTTAGCTAAATTAGCTTGTGTACAGTATATTCGTTATGCATCTTATTTACCACGCGTACTGCATACAGATACAGAGCCTTTGAGTGTAAAATCTGTAAGACCACGTGGGAGCTGCTGCTGCTACAGCATCTCAAACAGCAAATGCACAGGCAACGGAAGGCAGGCTCCATCAGCGCGTCACACCCCACATTGCAATGAGCTGGAGGCAGTATGCATTTTAAAAACATATACTTAACTGTTTGAAACCTGAATATTTTACTACACATTATGAGGCATGTCTCACCTTGATTCAAAGTAACCTAGCCAAAATCAGACCATCTCTGTGGAGGCAATTATTTTATATAAACTTTCTTTCATTATCCAGTAGCCAAACGCACAATCCTACTCATACAGTATTAGCAACCCATGCTAGTTGTTGCTTATTAGATCTCTCCTCTCTACATTTTGAATGGATATTTTCCATCTCTGTCAATTGACGCCGCTCGCATGTGCAGTGCGCTTTCCCCATAACTGCATTATGGAACAAACATTCACCACGTAGCCTACTGACTTGTGCACATTGTTAAGCTTATAATGTGAAGAAATAATAGTTCAACATTTTAAGATGAATGTTCTGATCTGTGGCATCAGACACATTTTTTTTAATGTAGCTTAGGTCTGTCTACTGGTTGTTGTCACACGACTGTCCCAGGGTCTGTTTGGAATAGGCCATTTCTTTCTCGACAAACTGACCAATAGATTCGGTACACTTTTCTACAATGGGGAATAGTAGATTGACGTAGGCTAGTGATGTTGCTGTTCGTTACTCATCTTGCTGGCTAATGTAAATGTGGACAGTTATTCTAACACCTTCAAAGTGCGCATCAGAATGATGTAAAGACCGCACATCGTTGCATTCTCGAGTTGCATCTTCTGTTAATATAAATGACCATAATCTAAAATTGATTTCTGTCATCCTGAGCACCGTGGGTGGACACCCTAATCAGGTTACGCACCAATGCATACATGTCTGGTAAATGAATCAAATGTCCAGTAAATTAAAATGCTGCTGGTCAAATGTCCGGCACCACATTTTCCTAACGAAAACCCTCTGTGTGTGTGTGTGTGTGTGTGTGTGTGTGTGTGTGTGTGTGTGTGTGTAGTGAGTGAGTGAGTGCCCACAAGTACCATTATTTGTGTGTGTGTGTGGTGAAAACTGGTGTGCATTTGTGTACACCGAGTGTGCGTTCTGGTGTTAGTTTCAAATAATGTACTATTGGGAACATGAGTCAGTGCTTTGGACACTCTGAAAGAGCTTTTTCATTCACCCCTACAGTAATATACTGGTAATTAGCTTGACATCATCGCTGCGAAACAAATGGTTGCCCCGTGGCAATGAAATACCCCTCACACAAGTTTTGTTCAGTTCAAATCAGAAGCTCTATAAAATGGATACATAAAGAGTCAGAACAGCATGACTCACCAATATGGAGTGCCAATGAAAGAATCTCTTCTCTGCAGCGTCATGGTATTCTTAGCGGACACGCCAAAGTCAGCTGAAAACAGACATTGATTCAGAATTTAGTAGTTGGGCAGTTGGGTAGAGATGGAGAATGACAGAGACTTAATGCATTTCATTGTTTTTATAAGAAAAGGTTAATATAGGTTAGTATACATCCACATTATATGAATAATAAGGTACTACTACTTCTACTGTCATTGCTACAGTACCTTGTGATTATTTCAGAATGTTACTGTGCGTCTCAACGCAGTCTTCGAGTAGATCTGAGAGGTCAAATGAAGCGTTGTGTAGCTAGCGACTGCCTGCTAATTAAGGCTACGCCTAGCCCCGTCACGACCCTCTGTATGCCTACATCATATGAATCACCATGGAAACTGTAGCTATGGATGCTGTCACTTAACTCAACTGCAATCATTTACATATCCAAGGCTTCATTTGCATACATTTGCAGCCTGCATGTTGCCAATAATGATGATGAATCGCCCACATCATGAAACCTGTATTTTTAACAATACATATCAGGCCAGTGTCCAGTCCACTACATTCTCTACTGGGCTGGATGCAAAGGCACTCAAAGGGGTAGTAATACTACACTTTTCCAGCCTAAAGCCTGTTAGGAGTGTCACGTTTGAACAATATCTTTTCAGGATACCAGTTAAACCTATTCGCAAGTCAACAGAAGACAGCCTACTACTCATGAAATACAGTAGGAGATATTCTTAGACAAAGAGCCAATAGAAGTCCAGCGAGGCAAGGCCTTACCCAATTTGATGTCTCCCTCCTGTGAGAAAAGGATGTTCCCAGCCTTCAGGTCTCTGTGGATGACCTTGATCTCATGAAGGTAGGCCAGGGCCTCCAACGTCTGCCTACACACCACCCGGATCTGGGGCTCTGTCAGAGGCCTCTCAAGCTCTGCAGAGTCAAAGGCGGAAGCATCCACATGAATTTAGTGTACCATAAAATCTCTATCCACTGGAACTTTCTGTGTCGTATGTTGACATTTCATGAAGGTTTTACCAATGCTTTATGTACTGTATCCTTCATAGTACATGGTGAACACACACTAAACATAACAATTTGGAGACATGGGGCTGTAACCCTTAGCAACTGCAAAAGAACACTGTTCCATGCCCTTCTTCCCACAGCCAGCAGTCATAACTGGACCAACAGCATGGTAGAGTGAGTCACACCACTGGACCACTCCTGATCCAACAGAAGAGGTTCAACCATGACATGTTTGAAGAGTGAATGCTTTTAAAAAGCAACGAATCCCTTTGAAAAACAGCCCGTGGCATCAATATGAGTCAGAAACAGTTATTCCAGTGTCAAAATTGACTACAAAGTGTAAATAGGATAATTTAGGTGATGAAGTCAGTCTAACCTAAAACGGAGTTTGGACCATCCGTGCGTCACAACGGGTAAATGATTTCATTTGATGATGTCCATTTGTCCACTAACATGGGGTGAAGAGCTGTGGTGATTGCACTCTACACAATAGCATACACGATGAGGCATACCTGCCCAGCACCCTGGCATTATCTACATAGTAGAACATGTCACACATTTTCTACTTGCGAAATCCTGCAACAAACTCCTTAAGATGTCAAATTGCGCAACTCAAACAATCTCAGCAAAAACATAAAAATTAATGACAGATGTCTTGTTTTATCTTAGATTCGTTGTGGGGATTTTGAAGAAGTGAAATAGGCTTTAATGTCGACCATGTCTCATGGGGGACAAACATCATCAACCAAACGCGGAATCGGTCAGGAAACACACCTACAAACTGAAACCATGTGTTTGATGTATTTGATACCATTCCATTTATTCAGCTCCAGTCATTAGAACGAGACCGTTCTCCCCAATTAAGGTGCCACCAACCCCCTGTGACTTACATGCTTAGAGTGAAGAATGGTAGCAGCCTATGTCAACTCATTACACAAAACAGGCTATTTGTGCTATCATTATCAGCCTGTGTAAATTGTGATCTACTCACTATAAACTGTGTGGTACAATATAATGACAGGGTGTTGTTACAAAATGGAGGACATGTGGTCTCAACTCAAAGACTCAGATTAATTTAATATCTTACATATCACAGTGTAAAGACTGACACCCAGTGTTACAGATACACGTATCCTGTGTGTATTTCTTTTCTCTCCTTCTCCCCTCACAGGTGACAATCATCATTCCCCAATCAGTCACCAATCAGAAGACACCTGCTCCTTTTCCCTTACCCTATCACATTCCCTTTCCCTTGGTTTAAAAACCCATTCAGTTGTTTTCTCTGGAGCTCAATCTCTCTGTAGATCGCTCTTGTTTGGTTTAGCAACTACATGTCACTTTGTCCGTTATCCTGTGATTATCGTTTTGTTATGGTGTTTGACTGTTTGTTTGATGGTGGGAAAAGGGGGTACTAAGACAAGTCGCCCATGGGCATACACTACCCATAGGAATACTTTGTCTAAGAACACTAGTTACAACTGGGTGGACCACCCACTGTATTTTTGGTTAGTTAGACTAGCCTACTTCAATACAGCTAACTAACTTAGGGGTGTTTTTGGGAGATTTGTTTCTTTCCTTGGGTCCAGCTCAGCCCCCTTTCCTGCCCCGCTTTACCGTGTGAGTGTTTGACAGTAGATTTAAGTTGTCTGTGGTTATTCTCACTTTTTCACTGTTTATAATTTGCATGAGTTATGAGCCAAAGCGATTCGTAACACCCAGTTACATCTGCAGGCTTAATTTTGTAGCCTAGCGATTATTAAGAGCATTAGGCCAGTAACCAAAAGGCCGCTGGTTTGAATCCTTGAGCAGACTGTCAAATCTGTCTGTGCCCTTGAGCAAGGCACTTAAAGCTAAATGCACCTGTAAGTTGCTCTGGACTTAGCGTCTGCTAAATGACTATAATATCAAATCAGCAAGTCCCAATACAACTCTAAACCAATGGTGGGAGGTTCCTTAAATTCCAAACAACACAAAGGAAAGTACTGAGGCATTAAAACTGGACTAACCAGTCCTAGAAATTGGAACTATGATAATGATACACTTTCACCACTCCACCACTGAGTGGAGGGAACATTCTACACTGGCTGAAATGTATTGAAATAGAAAAAAAACATTTGATCTGACTGATGAGTGACATTTTCCATGTATTCCTTTTTGAAAATCCATACTCACCCAACATGACTGCGTCGACAGCACCTCCCGCACAGAACTCAATCAGAATCTGAGGAGAGAAAAATACACAGTTACTGTACCAATGTGTCCCCCCAATGTTATGTGCGTTTCAGAGTAACACTCAAAGCAAGAGACATCAACGTTTTAATTGAGGGAGTCTTGAGGTCAAATTCTTTGGCGCTGGATAAAAACAGCTCTTCGCAAAAGGCGTTTGCGAGACAGTTTGATTCAACCTACTCTGTTGCATGCACAAACTTGTCATTTAATAAGATGAGTGAGTTTCACAGTGGATATATTCACATTCTAGTATGTAAACTGTGAGCTTAATTCACATGTAAAAAAGGGACAACTCAATTACAGATATCCTTCACAGCAGAAATTCTTAACAACCTTGTGAAAGGTCTTCAAATTCTCATGGTCAATGCTAACCAGTGCAATAACTTATCAAGTGTGAGACTTCATGAAGGGGACTTCCTCATTTTTTGTAAGGGATTCAGTTTGGCATGCATGTTTGATGTTAATCTGCCAATTAATCTGCAGCAGAAACTACATCAAGTTTTTACATCAGCTCGATTTCAAAGAAAGTGTGGAGTCCTCAGACAACATCACTGCAAGCAATTCAAATCTGACCACTCTATTTGTATTACAGGAAGATGTGAGGAAAAACAAATGCCTACTCTATTGAGCTCTGCTCCAGTGTTGCTCCTAAGAGGAAGAGTCATTGTAGCAGCCCTTGCCTCAGATACAATGGTCCACACACACAGCAGAGAAATGAGAGGTCTACTCTACATAACCTCTTAGAACCATTCCAACACTTTCTACAACAACTATTACAGAACTTTATCAATTGACCCTTTGCTAAGCCCCATCCCAGAATGTTGGGCAACCAATTGCAGCACTCCAATAGATAGCAACTGTGTAAAATCTGACAACCTCACGTTTGTATTGCATGAAAGCCAGTGAGGGATATGGCAAAAACTGTTTAAAAAATGTATGTTTAAATGGCTAAATAATTGAACAGTAGACCAGAGGTACTTGCTACTTGTTGTTCCTGAAATGCAGCACCTGTTGGAGAATTGTTTTACATCTGAAATTACACTTGTTATATTGTTTGCTAGCTCTGTCTTATTGACCACCCCAAGTTTCTAACGCTAGCTAGGCCACTTAATATAACGTTTTATTTTCTCAAAATATATGTTAGCTAGCGAAGCTAGGAACCTTATGAATACATCTCCAATCTGCTGTCGACAACAGGATACGATTTGAGAGCACTAGTTATCTCCAAAAGTAGATATAGCTTTGACTGCGTGCTGACAGTGAATTCAGAGCCCTTCAGTAGCTAGCTAAAAGTTTGAGATCATTGTGAGGGGATTTCGCCAGTGGTTGGATGGGGAATTGGACTTCCCGGGAAAATGTTGCCCAAGGTTGCAACAGTAACCAAGGGGGGTGGGGCTTAGCAAATTGTAAATTGAAGGAACAGAACTTCAAACCAGTGTTGTGTTCAGTTGGCACACCATGGAAAAAATGCTTTGAGGAGGTACTACAGGAACATGTCACATAAGAACACTCATTTTCCGTTTTAAAAAGTTTGTCCGTTTGCTGCTGCTGAACACAACCGAGTCATACTGAACGCAACCCTTATTTCTCTGTTGAAATGAACATCCCCAACATGGCTAAACATCACTATCGTGTGCATTGCGATTATTCAAAGACATCGCATCGAGCTGATCTAATGCAATTCTTGACTTGCACAGGATTAGGTAAGCGCACTAACCTACTGGTAAAGTTCCGTCTGGTTTATCAGGTGATGTCATGAACTAATGCAGTTTTGAAGATGTGAAAACTGACCAGCCTCTGTGATAAAAGCTATTGTGAACTATACTATATCACCTGATCTATGAGAGCATAGCCAGGACGTGTCAAACAGCAGCTTGAGGTATCGGATGCACAAATCAATCGAAACCCTCACTGAGCAACGCCCATTCAGTGAGTTAAACAAAGAGGATAGAAAGACTGGTGATCCATTATGTAATGATACACATCAATGGAGGGCTAACCGTTTTACAATAATGAACCATTTGAAACGGTTTACTAATGTTATCATGAATTAAATATGATACAATTATCCTTACAGCAGCACAGATCTCCATTGTTGATTACTATGCCTTAACAGTGCCATAAGACATCAGCCGCTAGCTACCATTTTACTGGCAGTGCCTGCCTTATGTATATTTCACAACATTCACTTACTGTTGCACAGGGTTTGGTATGAATGAGTCCTTTTTTTTGGCTGAATGGAATGTTCACACACATTAACTAAACGCCTGACATGTTTTAAAGGCATACGTTACACATTAATCTCTCTCAGGACTCAACCAGTGGCACACACTACAAGGTTTGATGTCTCTAAATTATTCATTAGCACTTTCTCAAGCCCAGAGTAGCAGTCCATTATCTTCCCATGGCTGCAGCTCCACAGCGGGGGATCACATGATACCACCTGGACATAAATGCACTGTTGTTCTCCCCAAACACACCAACAGTGTGACAGGATCCTCTGACAGCGTTCACACAGCAGTTGATGGTTCATGCTCTACAACATCCGCAGAGTACGACCCTGCCTCACACAGGAAGCGGCGCAGGTCCTAATCCAGGCACTTGTCATCTCCCGTCTGGATTACTGCAACTCGCTGTTGGCTGGGCTCCCTGCCTGTGCCATTAAACCCCTACAACTCATCCAGAACGCCGCAGCCCGTCTGGTGTTCAACCTTCCCAAGTTCTCACGTCACCCCGCTCCTCCGCTCTCTCCACTGGCTTCCAGTTGAAGCTCGCATCCGCTACAAGACCATGGTGCTTGCCTACGGAGCTGTGAGGGGAACGGCACCTCAGTACCTCCAGGCTCTGATCAGGCCCTACACCCAAACAAGGGCACTGCGTTCATCCACCTCTGGCCTGCTCGCCTCCCTACCACTGAGGAAGTACAGTTCCCGCTCAGCCCAGTCAAAACTGTTCGCTGCTCTGGCCCCCAATGGTGGAACAAACTCCCTCACGACGCCAGGACAGCGGAGTCAATCACCACCTTCCGGAGACACCTGAAACCCCACCTCTTTAAGGAATACCTAGGATAGGATAAAGTAATCCTTCTCACCCCCCTTAAAAGATTTAGATGCACTATTGTAAAGTGGCTGTTCCACTGGATGTCATAAGGTGAATGCACCAATTTGTAAGTCGCTCTGGATAAGAGCGTCTGCTAAATGACTTAAATGTAAATGTAAATGTATTAGTGCTTTTTGAGGTTGGTTCATTTATGAAAAAATAATCACGGTTTTTGATTCAGTTTTGATTATTTTTCAAAAATGTAAATGCATTATGAAATAAAGACAATGATTATTTCAGGTCAGGTCCACATTGGGTAGACATCAATACCTGGGGCGGCAGGGTAGCCTAGTGGTTGGACTAGGAACCGCAAGGTTGCAAGTTCAAACCCCCGGGCTGACAAAGGTCCAAATCTGTCATTCTGCCCCTGAACAGGCAGTTAACCCACTGTTCCTCGGCCATCATTGAAAATAAGAATTTGTTCTTAATTGACTTACCTAGTTAAATAAAGATTTAAAAAAATACAGAAATAGGAAATTACTATGAAAAAAATAAGATATTTATGTTGAGTATATTACTTTGTTTTTATTTGAGGACTTTGTCATCATTTAATCTCTGCTCAGGCAGTAGCAGCCAGCCAGTCAGACCACCTAACATTATCTCTGTGCTCCCCATACTGTACTGTCTTTAGCCATCCTATTTAGATACACTAGACTGCCTAAGGATGCTGCAGAGCTCTCTGACAAAATCCTTTTACTAGTTCTTCAAAGTAGAAAAGGTACTTTCACAAACTGTCTCTATCCCTCTCGTCGTTGTGTACATTCCTCTCTCATGCGTTCTGTGTGTATCTAACCTTACATAGCAGGGTAAAAGTGTATCCGAAAGAATCAGCACAGTGGATTCTGGTCATTGTAGGTAATTTCGACGTTTCTGCTCTGAACTAGGTTGAATATTTCCTTAGTGAAAACTTCAACTCCCTTCAACCCAGTGTCCCATAGTTCTTGACTTCTCTTGTGAATTATCTGATTTCTCTCTAGAGAAACGGCACAATGGGATCACAAAAATACAAACTAAACGGAATTCAAGTAATTGAACCGAAAATGATCGAAAAAATGCATAAAAACAAAATGGTCGCTCAGCACTATCCCCATGTGAAGTCTGGGGCTTGAGAGAGAATAAGGGGCGACATTGATAAGAGAATGTGAGGTGACCTTATTTAAATCGTAAAGTTAATCTCTCAAGCACTGGTTTGTGAATAAATTAGGAATATCATCATGTTTGACTTGTGTGAGGTGCATATAGATTGATGTTTCTCAAGTGTTAGACGGTGAACTCCCGCCCTTTAGCAGGATCATGAGTATACACACAAGTGTGTGAGTGGTGTGAACTGTGAACACTGTCAGTGGCCCTGTTCTCCACATCTGAGAAACCCAATCCCTCCAGAGGGAGCCCACTTACCCACAGTTTGCTTTCATAATAGAAGGCATCCAGCAGTTTGACTATGTAACGGTGATCACAGGAGGCCAGAATGTCTATCTCCACCATGTAATCCTCCAACTCCTCCTCTGTCTTGGTATCGATCACCTTGGCAGCAGCCAGGGTCCCAGTCTGCTTGTTCTGGGCCTGAAACAAAGACACCGACAAAGGAAATGAGTGAATATATTCCCCTGATAACAAGCACCATTCAATCAAACTCATACCGCAGAAAAAGAGCAACAGATTAATAGCCGTACTAATGGAGTGGTTAATGTAAAGACATTTATGAACGGTAACGATAACATGAAAAGGCCACTGCCATTTTGGAGTTGGAGCATTTAGCATTGGAGTGGTTTATGGTAGAGCAGCTGAAGGCAATTTTCTAAAAAGGTCACATCTTTCTGTAAACGTATTTCATCATTCAGACATAAAAACATAAGAGGCTTTATATTTGCAGGAAAATCAGCTTGAGGAGAGGCCAAATTCGCATCTGGGGTCAGGACAATTACAGTGTGGAGTCTCTGGAGAAAACTGATCATCTGTTAGCTGAACTGTATTAACTAGTCTATCAAGGTTAACTGTTCCTATGTGTTTCATTTCAGGAACAACAGATACCACATGCCCAAGCTATGACATCTATCCTCGGTGATAACTACTGTAGAAACATTTGCCAAAACATATTTTATATACTGTTTAATAGCAATATAAGCATGTTTCCGCTTTTAAAACAACAAAATTGTCATGACAGTTAAGTTACTGTGACCACTAGCCATATAACAGACAAATATTGACAGTAGGAAATTACAATAAAAAGAAGGGATTTAGGATCCAGCTCAAGGTCTGACAAAAGAGGAAGTTTGATTAGATATATAGAAAAAGGTATTAGCTTATGGCTTTAGGAAGCATAAACAAGCAACCATGTGTAATGGTCAAACGCTTATAGATACATGCATGTTCCTTTGGCTACTTGCAAAGGCTTGACCTAGTTGAAAATGAAGACATTTAAAGGGGAGAATGACACATTGTTCCATTCTCCACTTCCTCTCGCTCATGCAGACGGGGCTGCTATTTTGAGCTAAGCTTTGGCCGTAATGTTTATGGATACAGACCCAACCTAGTGGAGTTAAGGAAAGTTAAGGAGGGAAAGAGGGTGTGTCAGTGTAGCGAACTGCATCAGAATGTATATTTACACATAGTCACTCCCTTTTGTCTGTACCAGGCAACGCCTGCCCTAGCCTTAGCAGTCACACATTCAACACGAGGTCATACCTGTAACACTGTGCATATTTGCCTCCCTATTTTAGAGGGCTCTATGACCTCAGTTCTACTGGGCATGAGCCTTCACATTCCATCAAGAACTCTGATGGTTCATATCCAAGAAACAGTCTGACCTTTAGCAAAGCATAACAAGGAAACTGGCAAGAACACCAAATCAAAACATGTCCAGGGATTTACATTAAAGAAGCATGGGCACATCCCCAAGCACGCAGAAGAGAAGGTAATGCGCTCTAAAATGATGAAGGGGAAAGTAACCTAGCTACAGTATGTGAATAGAGGGCTATCAGTTGTTTTTATTAGCCGTTATGACAGGGAGCTTTGGCTTGTCCTCACACCCACTTCAGCGGCTGTGCTCCACGGCCCGTCATGGGGTGAGCTCAGAGCTGTGACTCAGACTGAATGCCAAGAATCCCCTTCCTCCCAGACCCAGCCAGCTGATTCACCCATTGCTGCCACCTCTAACACCACCACACCTCAGCATGACACACCCACTAAAGGGCTGTGAGATAACACATGGAATATGATATTAAAAGGATCACTTTTATTTATACCAAATCTCTATTTGATATAAATCAAATCAAACGTTATTGGTCACATACACGTATTGGCATGGCATGTAATATACAAAGGTCCAGATACTTTTTTGTCGATTTCACATGTTTTTGAGAAACTTACCAAAACCAGTGATTCACTTCCTCATCCTCGTTGTACAGTACAGGGGCACTGAAAAAATGGTCCAAAAACACCCAAGTACAGCTTGATTCGCAAGTAAATGGAATATAATGTTGGGGATAAAGTATAGAATGACAATTTCACGTGTACAACATCTAAAGACATGCACCACTATACTGAGCTTTTGCGTTTCTAAAATGACGTATTTGGGTGTTTTTGGCAGCATTTGTTCCATGTTTTTTCAGAGCCCCTGTAGTACACAATGAGGATGAGGAAGTAAATCGCTGGTTGGGGTAAGTTTCTCAAAAACAAGTGAACAAGTGAAAAAAGGAGTGTGGAACCTTTTATATCATGCACTTACATCAAAAATAGAGATTTGTTTGTGAAAGAGTAAAATTCTCCCTTAAGGTACAGCAGTGTGGAACAATGGCTGTAGAATAAGGGATGACTAAGATAATAGTGTACAGGGTATGATATTGTTATTACATGGTAACAGATTTGGTCAAGTGATCGGCTATGCACACTGCTCTGACACGTACACTTACCCCACCAGACATGCCACCAGGGGTCTTTTCACAGTCCCCAAATCCAGAACAAATTCAAGAAAGCATACAGTATTATATAGACCCCTTATTGCATGGAACTTCAATCTCATATCGCTCAAATAAACAGCAAACCTGGGTTCAAAAAACAGATAAAGCAACACCTCGTGTCACAACGACTCTCCTCTATTTGACCTAGATAGTTTGTGTGTATGCATTGATATGTAGGTTACGTGTGCCTTTAAAAATATATATATGTAGTTCTGTCTATTGATGTTCTGTATTATGTCATGTTTCATGTTTTGTGTGGACCCCATGAAGAGTAGCTGCTGCTTTAGCAACAGCTAATGGTGATCCTAGTAAAATACCAAATATTGTTAACCATTAGGGCAAACTCAACTTACTACATTCCATGACTGGGAGTGGATAGGAATTATAAGTACAATCTGTGACTGATAATATTAGAGCTGAGCTCAATGAAACAGTTGACATGATGTGTTTACTAATGACAAAAGATATCCAGTTTAGACACACCAATGATGTTCTTATGTTGACAGAGACATTAAACATTAGAATGCTTGACTGAAGATGACAAGAAAAATAATTACAAAACAATGACAACAGGTAGGTGTTTTCCCCAATTCTGTTTGAGGGCTGCAGTGTCTCCAGTCCTGGCTTTCATCATTGCCTGCTAATCAGCTAATGAAGACATGGGTAACTGGGGAGAATTGACTCACTGGCTAATCACTGACATTATTTGATTAGTTAAGTTCCAGGAAAAGGAGATAATCAGCAGATACGGAAGGCTCCAAGGACTGAATAAGAGACTTCTGACCTATAGAATACCTGAACATGCGATAACAATTTGTTTACATTAGACATTAATAAACACGAGGAAAAAATAAAATCGATTTCAAATGTATATTTTTCTCTTGGTCATCAAAGCTCCGCTAGCAGATACCATGTAGGAACAGATCAGCAACAAACAGTGATATTCCCTCTGCTCCATCTTGCTGACTCGGTCAAAGATGACACCCGTCCCAAACACGACAACGAAGAAAGTACAGCAGGGGGTAAATCATCAACAGTTCTATCTCACAGTGTGTTGTTCCCAACCCTGACAGAGTAATGTTCAGGCCTTAACTAAGCATGACGACTATTGCATGGTTTAGCTTACTAGCCGCAGAACCAAGAATAGACTAATACAACTGTTAATTGGCAAAATAAAGGAAACATCAACATAAAGTGCCGTAATAGGGCATTGGGCCACCAAGAGCGAGAACAGCTTCAATGCACCTTGGCATAGATTCTACAAGTGTCTGGAACTCTATTGGAGGGACGTGACACCATTATTTTACAATAAATTCCATAATTTGATGTTTTGTTGATGGTGATGGAAAACGCTGTCTCAGGTGCCACCTGTTTTCTATATACTTTGTATCCCTAAATTACTCAAATGTTTCCATTATTTATGCAGTTACCTGTAGATAGCCAATGTACATTATCACAAATTTCCACCCACATACAGACCTTCCGACATGAGAACCTGCTACAGTATATGGTACTAACGCACATCCTGCTCACCCCTGAGCTATGCCAACAAAGTACCTGTTCACTAATGATGATGTGTCTACACTGCTGGGACCTATCTGACTGATAAGGCCCACTTATCTAGGGAACTATTCAACTGTATCCTGTTTCCTATGAGGTTTACTGCCTGCAATTCACACCCTCAAACAATCCATATTGCTCACATTTTCACAGTCAACAATAAGCTCTTCTTGAATGTGAACTATTCTGATTTGTTTTGCAGCCAAAGAGTTCCCCTTCCCAACTGGCCATGAGGACTTTCATACCCCACTGCACTGCTGTTCTGGGAGTATGAACTTGAACCCTTATATTTGCACTTATCACCCACCATATCATTATGGAGGCCCCGTTGACTTTCTAGGAGAGCCACTCCTTGAAAACTGAATTTTTGACACAGATAAGCATTGAAAATGTCATTGTTTACCAGCAATATATAATTCAGTAAGGATACCACTACCATATTCAATATTCATTCATAGAACAGTTGTGAGACATGTTCCCTTGGGTTGTGTAAAAAAAAAGGTACTGTTTAGGCAGGCAATGAGTCTTGCAATATTTCATGTTGAGGTAGCCTAGTATTTGACATGTCAAGGGTGAACAAAAACGACAAAATGAGATGGGCCATGAATTCAACTTGAGACAAAAAAGGCATATTTGACATGCTGATGATAGGAGGGGTTGAGTTATGTCTCTCAGTAGAACTTCCTGTACGAAGGTATCATGAGTTACAGACTTGATCTTAATGGATTTTATATTGAAAGATAATATATCCGTTCGTTTTACCTTGTATACTTTCCCAAAGGCCCCATCTCCCAGTTCCCCAATAATCTCCCAGATTTCCTCCGGGTTCTCGTCTCTGTGTACGTGCTCATACTGTTTCTTCTTCTTATCAGACCCCAACTTGAAGATTTTACGAAAATTGAAGAACGACGACATCTTCTGTGAGTTTAGTATGAGTGGCTTTTCCAGCAATTCCCACAAAGAAAGAAGAATAATCCAAAATTCCCAATAACGTCCAAGTGTCTATCAGGCTGTAATAGGGCAGCTTGCTCGCGCCACTGTGTCCATTTAGCCGCTAGACAAGTAGACAGATGATTCTTGAAATAAACTCAATAATAATAAACTACAATTCAATACCCGCATTTACTCATGAGCTGAAACATCAATCGCGCATTATTATTATTGTAAATTAAACAGTTCACATGACACGTTGGCTACATTTGATCATTCTCAACCAAATTCACAAGGGTGGTCTTGGGATGGTTAACGTTACTGCCCCAATACACACACGGTCATTCTTAGACTATGTAACAACCGGTTTAATAAATGGATCTCAACAGACTAGCAGCATCTTCTTGAAATTCAGCGGTAGCGATTTCATAAAAAAAGACATACTTTTAACCCGTAGTTACGGCCCACCACGCAATCTAATACAAGTCCTCTGTCGTCACAAGGAACGGAAAAATAAACGCGAGAATGAAATTAAGTTTCTCAGACTTGAAGCTCCACGAGACGGTAGTCATTTATGGTGTGGCCATTTCTAAACATTTCATTTTCTTCCGGTTGGTTTTAATAGGGAATATTCCTTCATACCGAACCAACTTCAGAATTGATAGAGTGCCTTGCCACCTCCTCCTTGCTGGATGTTGTGGAAAGCGCGTACCCGTGAAGCGCAGCCGCAATGAAAGCCTTGACATGGCCAAACAAAGCATTTGATCAATTCCATCCAACCGATTACTAATACATTAAACAAATTCCACTCAAATGTAGTCTTCTTCATATCAATTTGTTCAATTCAGTTACCTGACTCAATTTGAAATTTAACAGGCTTGATATGTTTTATTCCTGTGCAATTAGCCGAGGCCTAAATACGATTCCAGTTCATCATCAAATCTTACATTTCCATATTTTAATTTTAATTAACTGATGTAATTTTTTTCAATTGGATTGACCCTCACCCTCCCTGTTCAAACTATAGTGACGCGAGTTATAATTGAAGTCCGTGCTATTGGCGCCACCTTCTGAATTGTTTTGTCACGCACTCTTGTCGTTTGCAATTTCTGTCTCACATCGAGGTTCAAGCAGCCAGCTCACTGCTTTGTAGAAATATGTATTTCTGAAAGGCTTGATTTATTCCTGTCTATTAACAATAAGCCAGTCCATTTTTTAACCCCACTCCCCCTTGTCAGTCTGAAATAGGTTAGGTCCACATGTACAGTGGGGCAAAAAAGTATTTAGTCAGCCACCAATTGTGCAAGTTCTCCCACTTAAAAATATGAGAGGCCTGTAATTTTCATCATAGGTACACTTCAACTATGACAGACAAAATGAGAAAAAAAATCCAGAAAATCACATTATAGGATTTTTCATTAATTTATTTGCAAATGATGGTGGAAAATAAGTATTTGGTCACCTACAAACAAGCAAGATTTCTGACTCTCACAGACGTATAACTTCTTCTTTAAGAGGTTCCTCTGTCCTCCTCTCGTTACCTGTATTAATGGCACCTGTTTGAACTTGTTATCAGTATAAAAGACACCTGTCCACAACCTCAAACAGTCACACTCCAAACTCCACTAAGGCCAAGACCAAAGAGCTGTCAAAGGACACCAGAAACAAAATTGTAGACCTGCAGCAGGCTGGGAAGACTGAATCTGCAATAGGTAAGCAGCTTGCTTTGAAGAGCTTTCAAAACATGAGTCAATTCCTGATTGGATTTTTCTCAGGCTTTCGCCTGCAATATCAGTTCTGTTATATTCACAGACAATATTTTTACAGTTTTGGTAACTTTAGAGTGTTTTCTACCCTAAGCTGTCAATTATATGCATATTCTAGCATCTTGTCCTGACAAAATAGCCAGTTTACTTTGGGAACGTTATTTTTCCAAAAATGAAAATAGTGCCCCCTATTTTCAACAGGTTAATGACCATTCCACAGGTGCATGTTCATTAATTGTTTATGGTTCATTAAACAAGCATGGGAAACAGTGTTTAAGTCGCTCTGGATAAGAGCGTCTGCTAAATGACTTAAATGTAAATGTAAATGTAAATCAACTGTGGGAGCAATTATTAGGAAATGGAAGACATACAAAGACCACTGATAATCTCCCTCGTTCTGGGGCTCCACGCAAGATCTAAGCCCGTGGGGTCAAAATGATCACAAGAGCGGTGAGCAAAAATCCCAGAACCACACGGGGGGACCTAGTGAATGACCTGCAGAGAGCTGGGACCAAAGTAACCAAGCCTACCATCAGTAACACACTACGCCGCCAGGGACTCAAATCCTGCAGTGCCAGACGTGTCCCCCCTGCTTAAGCCATGTCCAGGCCCATCTGAAGTTTGCTGTAGAGCATTTGGATTATCCAGATGAAGATTGGGAGAATGTCATATGGTCAGATGAAACCAAAATATAACTTTTTTGTAAAAACTCAACTTGTCGTGTTTGGAGGACAAAGAATGCTGTGTTACATCCAAAGAACACCATACCTACTGTGAAGCATGGGGGCGGAAACATCATGCTTTGGGGCTGTTTTTCTGCAAAGGGACCAGGACGACTGATCCATGTAAAGGAAAGAATGAATGGGGCCATGTATCGTGAGATTTTGAGTGAAAACCTCCTTCCATCAGCAAGGGCATTGAAGATGAAACGTGGCTGGGTCTTCCAGCATGACAATGATCCCAAACACACCGCCCGGGCAACGAAGGAGTGGCTTCGTAAGAAGCATTTCAAGGTCCTGGAGTGGCCTAGCCAGTATCCAGATCTCAACCCCATAGAAAATCTTTGGAGGGAGTTGAAAGTCTGTGTTGCCCAGCAACAGCCCCAAAACATCTGCATGGAGGAATGGGCCAAAATACCAGCTACAGTGTGTGAAAACCTTGTGAAGACTTACAGAAAACGTTTGACCTCTGTCATTGCCAACAAAGGGTATATAACAGGGTATATAACAAAGTATTGAGATAAACTTTTGTTATAGACCAAATACTTATTTTCCACCATAATGTGCTAATAAATTAATAAAAAATCCTACAATGTGATTTTCTAAAATGTTTTTTTCTCATTTTGTCTGTCATAGTTGAAGTGTACCTATGATGAAAATTACAGGCCTCTCTCATCTTTTTAAGTGGGAGAACTTGCACAATTGGTGGCTGACTAAATACTTTTTTTGCCCCACTGTATGTGTAAGAAATGGCCTAGTCTTACTCATACATGTGCCTTATTGCAGTGAGCAATAAGGCACAAAGGTTCACAGGAACTTTGTACAAACATATTTAATAAAAAAGTAAGTAGGTTGGTAGCATAGCATCAAAAAGCAAAGCTAAATAGAACATTTGGAGATTACTGGAATAACTGCAAAAACTGCAGAACATTATGCCCAGATAGGGAACCTCACCAGAAGGTGAATGTAACAAATATAGCTGTTGCCTATAGGTCTAGTGTGATCTCAACCACTGCCCTTCCGTTAAGCGTACCATAGAGCTGGTTATAGGCCTATAGCTCGTCTTGAACCTGGAAGATTCCAACAGCAGGTAGGGTCAGGAAATGTATCATTTAAACATGAATAGGCCTATTCTTGTAGCATATCATGCATTATTTAGATGATCCTTTTTGTTTTATATACAATTTTAAACCGCAATTAAATAATTCAAGGAGCATTAGATTTAAACAATTGACAAATCATTTTAATAGTCTGAAAAAATAGGCCTACCAATACCATCCCTCTCAAAGGACAATGTGGGGAAAAAGGCCAATGTAGAGTCCACGCAGTGAAAACAGGTGGTGTTCTTGTTTGCCATTTTTCCGAACACACCTCAGTTCCTGGCAATTCGACACTGAGAGAAACTCATAAACAAAAGACAACAAACAAGTATTAGAAAACAAACAATTCAAACTTTGTGAACGAATATGTTTTACTTTAATAAATATTCCAGTCTCAGTGTTTTTGGATTTTGTAAGTAGGCCAAACAAACCAAAACATTGTCAGAGGTGTTCACTGGCCTCTACTCTCACATTTCAAATGCAGAATGTATGTGAAATGTACAGGTTGGCAAGTTCGAATCAGCCAGTGGATGAGCTCTATTGGGACCCCCACACAGTATGGTGGGGATCGTACATACCATACAAACGTAACATATCATACTAAATAGAAAGTTCGGTTTTACGTGCAGAATAATGCTCTGAGACCAAGTTGCACCCCAACCTTTTACAGGGCTATCAGTTTCAATATTTTCAACATCCTCTTTAGAGTTGGTGAATATTGTCAGAGGGAGTTTTCAGGGTACATGTGGGAGAACACGGTATTCTGTACAGTAGGACCCAGCAAGCGTCGGCTTGAGGCTTCGCTCACGTGTTACAATAGGTAAATTCTGGGTTCATGAGCAAGAACAAGAGAATGCATTATTTAAGATGACCAATAGAGTGCAGTATAGAGCCACTTGTTTCAACTTCTTTCTCAACAATGGAATGCGGTCAGGGAAAACAGTAGGCTAACAGACTGAGATAAAACGAACTATTGAAAATACAATTTTATTAGACTACAAAAATATGTCCTATGGCAATTTGCTGAATGTGTTATAGTGGACTTGTAGGGTGTCATAATTTCAACTGTAAAAATGCGTATTGCTTTATACTCATTGTGTCGATTGGACTACTTAAATAACCCCGTGAGACTTATGAAATGGTGATTTTGTAGCCTATGCCATATGCGTAATTGTTGGAAGTCTATTTAGAGCAGACCTAAAATTCCTGCTGTAGCCTATAGGCCTATTTTAATGATAGGACTAACTAGTCATGGTAGATATGATCCCTTTAGATACGTCTATTCTACTATAATATTTGAAATAAGCTATTATATTTTATTATATTCTAGTTGTTTATAAATATTATGTGTTTGGGAGCACGCTATTTTTAAGGCTATAGTAATTCATCAGCCCTACAAATGACAATGGCTAGAGTCACACCGCCCCTCATTAAGGACAGTAACTGTCCAACACAAGGGCCAACCTACTTTTCTTTCAAGGAGGGCTGAGCAGCAGTGCTCTGCTATATGCGCTCGCCGAACCGCTGCCCTCCTTGTCTTCTGTGTTGTTTACAGTATTTCCTGCTCCGCAAAAATAACATGCAGCTGGTAACAACTTACATTGGATGGATGTAGCGGATCAGCACGCACGTTGTGCATTGTTACGCCAAACTTTACTTGACAAACATCGACTTTTCTTTTAGGCCTACATTGTCTTTTTCGGAACAATTGCGAAACTTTCCTTGACAATAAAGGATCATAAATGCCCCACACGTAACTAATTTCCCACCAACTGGATCAAAATTTGTTCAAGATGCAGTTCCGAACTGTCCTCGAAGTGAAAGTTGTGGATGTGCAGAAGAGGCGGAATCCCTCCAAACATTATGTGAGTATATTCTATTGATTTCTGACAATGCCAGACACTTGGCTTGTGCTTCATGACCATAAACAATAACTTGACGTTTTGTCTGATATATAATTTGAAATACGTACACTTGCTTATTATTTTATTTTCTGCAGTCAGTTTTTATTTTACATTTACTTAACTAGGCAAGTAAGTTAAGAACAAATTCTTATTTTCAATGACGGCCTAGGAGCAGTGGGTTAACTGCCTTGTTCAGAGGCAGAACGACAGAGTTTTACCTTGTCAACTCTTGCAACCTTCCGGTTACTAGTCCAACGCTCTAACCACCAGGCTACCTGCCGATCCAAGTAAAACCGTCAATAAGTAAAACATTGAGTTATCTATATTGTAGAATTATATGCACTGGAACAAGTAGGAACGGTGCTCGTCTCCATAGAGGAAAATTAATTAGTCTGCCAAATCCAATGGGATTAATTAAGCAGAGAGAGGATACATGTAACCAGTAATGCCTGAGGCCCCAAAGCCTTCCCCCGCTGGGGTATCACATTGGGAGATCCTGCTGGCCTGGGAAGTCCCTTGAGTAAAACATAAATCAAATCTCATTATCGATGAGCTAAGCAACTGAAAATGCTTATCCTGTTTTAGAGAGAGGAAAAAGGCAACCCTTTGTCTTTTGTCTCCAAGGTTACAGTGTGACTTCCTTGCATGGGTGAGAGAGGGACACTGGGCACAAGGACTGAGAGCCTTTGGCAACTACAGTATTGCCACAGTGTTTTGAGATAGAAGACCGTTTCTTTCAGATACCTTCCATAACCTTTTGTCCAAAAAGCAATTTAGTTCATTCTTAAAAATGTTCTATAATGCATATAAATGAAATAGGGCATTAACAAGTATTGACAAGCCTGTGTTTAACTTGCATTGGATGAAATCCCATGTCTTTGTGCTTTTAGCCAGTAAGAATAAGTAAAAACACTACGCATAAATAAGTCATGTCTCCACAGTCCACATCCCAAGCTTTAATGGTAGGTGTTTTTCCTTAATATCCTGCCAGCATGGAGATGTTCTGTGGAATCCGTTGGCCTCTTTGTCAAAAAGTCTTGAGAGTTTGCTGGTCATGCAGATATTATGCTGACTTGCATGCAGAGTACTGTGGACATGGTCAGATACCATGTTGGATTTTATTGCAAGTTTTATTTTGTCAGTCCAACAACAACACCAGAAAGTGCTTGTTTTGTACATGTATTGTACATTCAGCAGTATTATGTTGGGCTTGAGAGGACCTCTCTTGATGATGTGTTGAATGAGTCTCTAGTGCCCAAAACGCATTATACATATAGTAAATGTGTGTCATACGAACAACTGAGTTGTCTGAACTGACATTACCATTTACTGCACAGCTCCAAATTTGCTCTCTATGCACAGTATGTAAGACATTCTCAAAGGGATCTATATTTACCACACTTTAGGGGCACTGTTGTTTCCTAAACACTTAATCCAAAGCATTTGGCCATGTCGTCTGTACTCAATTAACTGTACAGGAACTTGGTCCACCCAGCAACACACTATTTCTGTAATGAACTATGCATAAAATCAAGAATTGATTTCAAATAGGACAGTTGTCTTTACTGATTTGTAGTAATGTGTAGCGACACTTAGAAACCGCATGCAGATGCAGAACAATTAGCATATGTTCCTGCATCTGCAGTAGAAGAAAGGGTGTGTCCAAATGTTTGTGGCCTACATAGTAAGTGCCAGGGAGAGCTCCCACTCTAGCCATATAGTCAACAGTCAACAGCCCCCTCTGGGATTATGCCATGGCTGTCGACTAGCGTCTGACAAAACAACATTGTAAAATACTAGAAAATTCAACTCTGGCCTAACTAGCTAGAGTATCTATCAAAGTTGGAGCCAATGAAGTGTAAATAGTTGATTATTTCCTTGAATTGTTTAAATGTAAAACCCAAAATGAAATGGCTAATGGTTAAACCCTGTTGACCACCTCTTTGACCCGGCACGGGCTTCTAATGAGGTGTGTGCAGACAGACCGGCCTAATGAGTTAGCTTGACCTCTACTGACCCCTTGAAGTTTAGTCTGAAGGGAATTCTCTATGTGTCATTGGGTCAGTCAAAACTAAGTGGTATTACAGTGCCTTCAGAATGTATTCACACCCCAACTTTTTCTACATTTTGTTGTGTTACAGCCTGAATTTAAGATTTTTGTGTCACTGGCCGACACACAATACCCCATAATGTCAAAGTGGAAATGTGTTTTTTAGAAATGTTTACAAATGAATAAAAAATGTAAAGCTGAAGTGTCTTGAGTCAAATAAGTGTTCAATCCATTTGTAATGGCAAGCCTAAATAAGTTCAGGAGTAAAACTGTTCCCAAAATGACACATAATAAGTTGCATGGACTCACTCTGTGTCTAATAATAGTGTTTAACATGATTTTTGCATGACTACCTCATCTCTGTACCCCCCCCCCATACCCCCCCCACACACAATTATCTGTAAGGTCCCTTAGTCAATCAATACATTTCAAACACAGATTCCACCACAAAGACCAGGAAGGTTTTCCAATGCCTTGCAAAAAAGGGCACCTATTGGTAGATGGGTAAAAATAAAAAAGCAGACATTGAATAAGTTATTAATAAGTTATTAATTACACTTTGGATGATGTGTCAATACACCCATTCACTACAAAGATACGGGCATTCTTCCCAACATAGTTGCTGGGGTGGAAGGAAATCGCTCAGGGATTTCACCAAGAGGCCAATGGAGACTTTAAAACAGTTTAATGGCTGTGACATGAGAGAACTGAAGATAGATCAACAACATTGTAGTTACTCCACAATACTAACCTAAATGACAGAGCGAAAAGTAGGAAGCCTGTACAGAAAACAAATATTCCAAAACATGCAACCTGTTTGCAATAAGGCACTAAAGTAAAACAGCAAAACATTTGCAGAAATTAACTTTATGTCCTGAATACGAAGCGTTATTTTGGGGGCAAACCCAACCCAACACATCACTGAATACCACTCTTCATTTTTTTCAAGCATGGTCAGGGCGGCATCATGTTATGAGTATGATTGCCATCGGCAAGGACTAGGGAGTTTTTTAGGATAAAAATAAACAGAGTAAATAAACAGAGTAGAGCTAAGCACAGGCAAAGTCCTTGAGGGATGTGGCTCAGTCTGCTTTCCAACAGACACTGGGAGACAAATTCACCTTTTCAGCAGGATAATAACCTAAAACACAAGGGCCAAATATACAATGGATTTGCTTACCAAGACAATTTTGAATGTCCCTGAGTGGCCTAGTTACAGCTTTGATGTAAATCGGCATGAAATTTAAAAAATAATAATGTGCAAATATTGTACAATCTATGTGTGCAAAGCTCTTGGGCTTACCCAGAAAGACACAGCTGTAATCAGTTGCAAAGGTGATTCTAACATGCTGTATATTCGCTCACGGGTATGAATAGTTATGTTAATGAGATATTTCTGTATTTCATTTTCAATACATTTGCTAACATTTCTCAAAACAGGTTTTGACTTAGTCATTATGGGTTATTGTGTCTAGATGGGTGAAAAAAAGTAATCTATTTTGAGTTCAGGCTAACACACCAAAATGTGGAATAAATCAACGGGTATGAATACTTTCTGAAGGCACTGTATATGTCTGACGTATGGGACTTTGTTGTTAATGAATCTTCCTTGTTTGTTTTCTTCTTTAGGCATACCTCATCAATGTCACATACTCTGACTCCACCTCTCATGTCATTTATAGGAGATACAGCAAATTCTTTGATCTCCAGGTAAAAGTCAATTTTTTTCCCTTTGGCTGATATCACCATAGCACAATGATATAGAACCATGTTCCAGTATCTGTTTGATCATGCACTCAATCATCTTAAACTTATACTAATGTAAACGTGTATTTAAAACGGTCAATCTGTATGTTTTAACATCTATTTGTCTTTCCATGTATACATTTCCTCACTCACTTTTCCCCAACCCTGGATTTCCTGTCAAACTGACCTGCTGCCCTCTGAATGGGCCATAATACTCATGATCTATTAGAATATGTTGCAAAAGACATTGCTATGAGGTTCTCTATGAGATTACATTAACATGAACTTTGAGTTTTGGACGTCTGGGGCTCAGTGGGGAGTCAAACCTCAATGCTCTGTGTGTTCCCCACAAAATGATGCTTCAATCAGGGGAAGCCCCAACTGAAAAGCCCCATTGAAGACCACTGGTGCCTGGCGGAAGTAGGGAAAATCCCATTCACCCATGCAGTCTAGTGGTGAGAGGAAAAAATGACCTCAGACTGAAAGATTGGATGTGGGGTGAAGTTGCCCCTTTATTGGTTGGAGGGACACCAAAGCCCTCGAGGGAAACTTCTAGAGCTGCTGATGCCAGACTTTCCAATTGAAACCCACTGAAGATACATGAATGTAGGGAGGCCACAGCTCTGAACAGTGTGGGTTCAGACTGTACTGCAGGTCTCGTGACTGTTGAAGTAGGACCCTTCACTTTTCCAGGGACCCTTGACTGTTCCAGGGACCCTTGACTGTTCCAGGGACCCTTGACTGTTCCAGGGACCCTTGACTGTTCCAGGGACCCTTGACTGTTCCAGGGACCCTTGACTGTTCCAGGGACCCTTGACTGTTCCAGGGACCCTTGCTCTGTTTGATAGAAGTGGAGCATATCCCCCGTCTCTGTAAACATGAGTCTTTTCCAGAGACTCCTTCTCCTGGCTCTCGCTCAGTTTCAGTGTCTGTAAGGCACAAAGGTCAACACCTGCCCACACAGAGAATGGGTAGGGATACTGCCTTTTACTAGTCCCTCAGTCACACAGTATGGTCCATTAGTCAGTTAGGGTGTTGTTCAGCCCTTGTATTGTTATGCACTGACTGAAAGCATATGATGTATCATTTATCATTATTTGGGACCAGGTACAGGAAGAAGGGCAGACTCATTGGTCGATCCAGGAAATTGATTTATAGTTATAACATTAGTAACATGGTTAATTATCTTTATCAATGTCTCCAAGTCCTTATCTGAACAATGTTTTGTATTTTTGCGGATGCAATTTAGTTTAGCACTTGATTCTATTGTAGCCCAATTTGAGAGTGACAATATCACACCAGCTTTTAAACAGCGGTGCCCTTTATAGGTATGTAGATGGAAACATTGTGGCAAGTAGCCTCCACTGAACACTTGTTGAGTGTTTGAGTCTCCTGGAAGTCCTTCCGGGCCAGTGGGCTTTGTGACCTGCCTGGAGGTATAGGATCCAGCTGAGGAGATGACAGGCTTCAATCCCAAGATGCACTGAGTGGAAATAAAAGGGAAGTCAAGATCAGGAAGGAGGGGTGGGGGAAGGATGGAGGGAGGGATGGCCATTGGGGAGTGAAATGACCACCAAAAATGATGAGAGTGAATGATAAGAGTGGCTTTTCCTCAACTACATGTTGGATATAGTAATGAATCCTTCCCGCTTGCTCTAGATTGTAGATACTCAAACACAGTTTCTCGCTGTGTTTTAGTGATGCATATATTTCCAATAGTTTTTTATTTTTCAACATGTATCATCTAAGATTATGACGTTTCACTGTACTTCATTGCCAAAAATGATTAATTTTCTAGCAGTAGTTAGTTTGATCCACTCCTTCATTCCTCTCTGTTCTATGAAGTCCTCTAGTGGTTTCTATTCTTGTTTTAAGCTAAGTAGACACAAAGCCTGTCTGTGTGTGTTAGTGTTTGCCTGGTGCCAACAGACACTTACAGTTCATCTGAGGCTCAGCTCTGTTATCTGTCCTTTCAGCACAATCACACTCTTCAGTTCGAAGCTGGCAGGGAACAGGAACGTGCTATGCACTCTCTGGCTCGCCAAGGGATCATATGCATGATGTTGTATGAAAGAATGAAATCTGAGATTATAATGGTGGTTGGTGTACACAGTTGTAACATAAAGCCGGACATGAATTTTCATGGGTTTATGAAATTGCCTCTCATAGTTGTTTGTCTTTGAAATTCAGTAGCTCTTGATAGCTAAATGTGTAGTATTGTTAGCAAGTGTTCACTCGCTTAGTTAGTAATTTGTCTGTTAGATAAAGTATCCCTTGGAAGAAGGGTGATGGTTTAAGTACACTTGCTCCTTGTTTTGCCAGCCTCTCTAGCACACTCATCAGAGCTCTAGTGATTGCTCCTCAGGGATGCAATCACTATAAACTATTATTTTCCATCCAGTTCACTCTTTCATATTCAGCTGATTTCACAGTATGTGATTTGTGGAGTGTAAAAACACATGATTAATCTACACAGTTCTCACCAGTTCCTGAGATTTAGCTCAATAATGGCTTTAATTTTGTTGGGTGTAAAAATGTTGCAGAGCTTGTGTTCCTACAACATCATATCTGGTGTGTATGTCTGAGAGAAATGTTTTCACCCACACATTTAATTTTGAACTATGCAGAAATGATCCCGAACAGAGTTTCTACCCTCAAAAAGAAATGATCTTCCCCGCTCCACACCCTTGGACCACAGAGGACATAACACAGAGGTCATGACATTCCACTGGGCGATTGTGGCGTGTGCAAGTTGGCCCGTTTCCCTTCACTCTCCGCTCGGATGGAAACTCCTCTAAAGGTCCCTTAGTCACTTTATTTTTGGGTTCAGGACTTGGACCAGAATCAGAACGGCATCTCTGTCTGCACTGTAATTTGTCTGCTGCCCTGGTTTCCTACTGAAATAAGCAGGCTCCGTAACAAGTTTGTTCACTTTTAAAACTCTTATCCAAAATCCTACGAGCTTTGATGTCATTTTCAGTGTGAAAGTATTAATCATGAAACCCTGAGTGAAGCAATGGAAGGCAGCATCAATAAACTGTTGAGATATTGATCAGTCCTAAGTGTGCTAGACATCATCTGTAATTGGTCAAGGATGCAGTGGCGTGTTCAGTACATTTTGAATGAGGTGGCCAATGTGGGGCACAGACCCAGTTTAGGGGAGGCCATAACATTTTGATCCTTAATCGATTATTTTTTTATATTTTTTTTTTATAGTGGTTAAACGCATTAAATGCTTCAACTTACAGAATGTTTGGTACATTTTCCTGTTCCCCAATTAAAATATGTATTCCAAAAGTGTTTGCATTCAAGGTCAGGATTTTATATGGGTATTAGCATACAGCAGTAAATTCACTTGAAAGTACCACCAGGAGTGCAAATTATACTGTGACTTTTGGGGGGACCTCCTATGTGGATACATTCCTTTTATGGTTTTTATAGTAAAGACATGTCATTTAACTGTAAAAATGTATGACCTTTTAATGTGACATGAACACAAGCAGTCGTGAGGTTTTCATCTGATTGTCAAACAAATCAAAATGTAGGTTAAGGAGGTTACCTGCGCACGTTCATCAACTCCAAAATAAGTCCAGCATCCGAACAGTGCACTGTGCACTCGTCATTTTGAATGGAAAAGGACATCTATTACACAGCCAGGTCACCCGTGATACAAGTTAGTGTTCAACATTCATCCATTTCTGAGGAAGTCGGGAGATGACGTGGAAACCGTCCATAAGGGGCAACAGTGAGCACTTTTACCCTCAAGTAGGTTTCGATTTTGCTAGGTCATTGTGGGTGGGGAAGGTGAATGGGCATAAGCATCTGCCTCTGATTCCAAAGGTTTTAAGTTCAAATCCAGCGATTAGAAAGTAGTGTTTTATATTTAGCCTAACCTTAAGATTTCTTAGTTAATGCCTAAACTTATCCCTTACCTTAAAAGTTATGAGTTAATATCTAAACTTCACCTTAAACACTTTGAAATGTGATGTTTGGAACTTGACATTTGAGAAACGTGAATGAACATCTAATTCTGACGTGAGACGGCGAAAGCTAGTTGCTATTACAAACACCATAAGTGTAATGACATTCAGCCTAAAAAGTGGCGTGTATTCATGGATGCCAAGGGAAGCCGGGCTGCCCCAAAAATGTTAGCAATAAAAAAAACTTTGTATAAAATTATTTTATCATTCATGTCTAACCTTGTTTCCAAATGTTCCTTCAATTCGCAAGAGGCTTAGTCTATTTCACCAGAGAAAATATCTGAGCAAGGCAAACAGCGCCTCTCTGTCTTAGTATCTGCAGCCCATCTATCTGATACTGTCTTGCCAAAAAGAGTATGACATGCCATGTGATGTTTGGCCAGACCGCATCAGATACATGGGCTACTCATACTAAGACAGAGGGACGCTGTTTCGCTTGCTCTGATGCTTTCTCCGGTGAGATTGAGTCTTGCTGTCGGTGCACGTCTTGGTAAAAATTATCAATATATTCAGAGAGAACCTATCAGATCTCAGAATTTCTGCTGTGGCCACCCCCTGGATATGCCACATCATAGGAGTACTGTGTACCAAGACATCCAACCAGAACCAGAACAAATATCAGGCCAAACTATCCCTCTCAGCACTGCCTGGACTGCGCAAAAATGCAAATGCTTTCCGTTTGAGTTATATTAGGTTTTATTTTCATCGTTTTGTATAGAGTAATGACATGAAAACAGATTTGCCTCTCTGTCTTTTCATTTCTCTGTTGTGAACTACATGCAGTAAATAAATGTACTGTTGATGCTAGAACACAAATACTGCATGGAATTCAGTTGGCTTCCCACTCAAACATTCTTCCACCCTCTTTCTGTCTGAGAGCTGAACAATACTCACTGTCTCTTTTTGTCTTGCTCCTATTCCTCTCTTTGTGTTCTGTTTATGTATGTCTGTGCTTCAGGAACACTTTTTATAGTATAGCAATCTGAAATATACTTGAGAAGCATAGTCACTGACTTTTTGTCAATCATTTCAGTCAGGGAGTAATGTAAAAGATAGTTGTTAGAATGTTTTTGTTTGTTGTAATGTTTTCCCCCTTCTCCCAATTTCTTGATTACGATCTTGTCCCATCGCTGCAACATCCCAATGGGAGAGGTGAAGGTCGAGTCATGCGTCCTCCGAAACAGGCGTCTGGCCTGTCACAAGGAGTTGCTAGAGTGTGATGAGCCAAGTAAAGCCCCCGCCCCCTCGTCCAAACCCAGATGACGCTGGGCCAATTGTGCGCCGCCCTATGGCACTCCCGGTTACGGCCGGTAATGACACAGCCTGGGATCGAACCCCAGGCAGTAGATCCTAGCATCTGCATTTTAATCCGCCCCTAGGGTAGACTTGGCTGACACAGCACTTTTAACATATTAAACTGAACTGCACACTTTGGGAAAGAAACACTGTATACAAAAATATAATATCTCCTGGGCAACTGTATAGAGCTGCCGGAACACAAATGTAACAGGAGAAATGCCCGCACAGGGAGTTGTGATTCCAAGCTGTTACTTTGCTTCCATGGGAATGATGGGTCTCCCACCTGTCTCGGGAAGTTTGGAGCAGATCCAGTCCTGCCTAAGAGGGATCCCATCATCACTTTGGGATTGGGAATGTTCTCTGTTTGCCAGGGATCTGTTAGAGGTGTGGAGAGAACTCTCCTAGCCTGCGGGGAACAGGCTACTGCTATCATGTCCACCAGCGATACAGATAACATGGTACTATGAGTGTGTGGCACAATCTCAGATAAACACTCAGATAACTAATAGGAGCTTATTGTTTATATGTCTGTGCCATACACTCAAAGTAACATGTTATCTGCATCTCTTTTGAGAAATGCAATTTTGAGAAAAGCCCAGCTTTAGTGAAGGTACAGTTGAGTACTCTGTAGACATCATAATGGCAGCGTGTGTTGTGAGTGTGTTTTCAGATGACTTTGTTGAGTGATGTAAGGCTGTCTGCAGTTGAAAGTGGGCCTGTGTCTGGTACATAGTAGCTCTTCAGAGACTATGTAATTACACCCCACATTGTAGTCATTTAATTGGGAGGTCGACTGACGCGAAGAGGCCATGACCCAGTGGTTCATAATGACATGAAAACAGATTTGCCTCTCTGTAAGTTTATACCATATTCTGTTTCTTTGCATTGTTTTGTACGATACATTGAATCTGGTTTTAGTAGAGTTAAGTCTTTGCTTTTTTGTCAGTAGCATTTTGCCATAGAAATGAAAGTTTCCCATCTTCCCATTTATATACTGTAGATAACTTGGTTAACCAAAACAGCTCTTACTGTTCAGCTTTTCCCCCTTACCCTCAAAGGACAATATTGAGTGCTCTCCCCTTCAAAGGAAACTCCTCATTTACGGTCTCTGTTTGTTTGTGAGGGGGAAATACCAAGGTCCAAAATAGATGTAAAGTTTCATTAACAGAAGCAGAGAGAGAGAAAAACCACAAGAAAATAACTAAACCAACTTTAGCTGGGACACCCTCTCAAACAACCATTCCATCCTAGACAAGTTGGCCTGGTACTCTTTGTGCACCTGTTTCTTTTGCGCCCTCTTTGGTCCACTTTGGCCCTGGCCCAGTCCCCTGGCCTAGATACATCTGTTCACAGCATCAGTCCCTCTCCAGAGCACATCTGGAACAAGGAAGAGCAGGACCACATCTGGAGCTGAGCAGGCTTGTTACTGTAGGACTCTCCCACTGCATGTGTTTACTACAGCACACTGCAGTGATTTATTAGACCAGGAAACCCGAAGCTCAGTGAGCGTGACGCTAACAGATATACACTTGACACTTAAAGGGTGCAAAAGAACACACCTTTTCACACTCACCAATGTATGCACTCGTGTATTCATGCACATGACACGCTACATGAACACATGCGCTCATGAACACATGCAAGTACATATGTACACACACACACACACACAACCACCCAAACAAACACACATAGGCAAACTCGCAGGCATGCATGCATTCACAGCAGAATGCATTTTTATGGGATCTCGTCATAAAAGACCACTTGATCCAGAATGACCTCTCCTTCATGCACATCTGTTGCCTTAACTCAATTTTATTATTGGGTTACTCCATTTTTAATGCACTCAGCAGCGACAATGATCATGGTTCAAGAACTGTCTCTGAAACTACAGTCGGAAGTTTACATACACTTTAGCCAAATACATTTAAACTCCGTTTTTTTTTTTTTTTTTAACAATTCCTGACATTTAATCGGAGTAACAATTCCCTGTTTTAGGTCAATTAGGATCACCACTTGATTTTAAGAATGTGAAATGTCAGAATAATAGTGGAGAGAGTGATTTATTTCAGCTTTTATTTCTTTCATCATATACCCAGTGGGTCAGAAGTTTAGATACACCCAATTAGTATTTGGGAGCATTTGCTTTAAATGATTTAAGTTGGGTCAAACGTTTCGGGTAGCCTTCCACAAGCTTCCCACATTAAGTTGGGTGAATTTTGGCCCTTTCCTCCTGACAGAGCTGGTGTATCTGAGTCGGGTTTGTAGGCCTCCTTGCTCGCACATGCTTTTTCAGTTCTGCCCACAAATGTTCTATAGGGTTGAAGTCAGGGCTTTGTGATGGCCACTCCAATACCTTGACTTTGTTGTCCTTAAGCCATTTTGCCACAACTTTGGAAGTATGCTTGGTCATTCTCCATTTGGAAGACCCATTTGCGACCAAGCTTTAACTTCCTGACTGATGTTTTGAGATGTTGCTTCAATATATCCACATAATTTTCCTCCCTCATGATGCGATCAATTTTGTGAAGTGCACCAGTCCCTCCTGCAGCAAAGTACCCCCACAACATGCTGCCACCCCTGTGCTTCACGGTTGGGATGGTGTTCTTCAGCTTGCAAGCGTCCCCCTTTTCCCTCCAAATATAACGAGGGTCATTATAGTCAAACATTTATATTTGTTGTTTCATCAGACCAGAGGACATTTTTCCAAAAAGTACGATCTTTGTCCCCATGTGCAGTTGCTAACCGTAGTCTGGCTTTTTTATGGCGGTTTTGGAGCAGTGACTTCTTCCTTGCTGAGCGGGCTTTCAGGTTATGTCAATATAGGACTCGTTTTACTGTGGATATGGATACTACCTGTTTCATCCAGAATCTTCACAAGGTCCTTTGCTGTTGTTCTGGGATTGATTTGCACTTTTTGCACCAAAGTACATTCATCTCTAGGAGACAGAATGCGTCTCCATCCTGAGCGGTATAATGGCTGCGTGGTCCCATGGTGTTTCTACTTGCGTACTATTGTTTGTACAGATGAATGTGGTACCTTCAGGCGTTTGGAAATTGCTCCCAAGGATGAAGCAGACTTGTGGAGGTCTACAATTGTTTTTCTGAGGTCTTGGCTGATTTATTTTGATTTTCCCATGATGTCAAGCAGAGGCACTGAGTTTGAAGGTAGGCCTTGAAATACATCCACAGGTACACCTCCAATTGACTCAAATTATGTCCGTTAGCCTATCAGAAGCTACTAAAGCCATGACATAATTTTCTGGAATTTTCCAAGCTGTTTAAAGTCACAGTCAACTTAGTGTATGTGAACTTCTGACCCACTGGAATTGTGATACAGTGAAATATTCTGTCTGTAAACAATTGTTGGAAAAATTCCTTGTGTCATGCACGAAGTAGATGTCCTAGCCGACATGCCAAAACTATAGTTTGTTAACAAGACATTTGTGGAGTGGTTGAAAAACGAGTTTTAATGACTCCAACCTAAGTGTATGTAAACGTCTGACTTCAACTGTAGGTTTAACATGTCTAGAACACTTCATGTGGTTAGACTACCTACACTAATGCACGCAGAACTGTGAGTTCTGGGGGTTGTTGTTGTGAGTGTGTTTTCAGATGACTTTGTTGAGTGATGTAAGGCTGTCTGCAGTTGAAAGTGGGCCTGTGTCTGGTACATAGTAGCTCTTCAGAGACTATGTAATTACACCCCACATTGTAGTCATTTAATTGGGAGGTCGACTGACGCGAAGAGGCCATGACCCAGTGGTTCTCCTCCTGATCTCATCTAGATTCCTCCATTTTGAGCTTCCTCCCATTTATTGCTGATAGCTAAATGGCTTTGTTTGTCACATAGCTATCAAATATACTTTATTGCCACCAGTAATTGATTTAAGTTTGAAATAATATTGACCATAAAAAAACTACTTAGCACTTAGGACTGGATTAATTGAAAACTGTTATCCATTTGTTTAATATGACAAAAGTTAAGATGTCCTTTATTTCGCTTTAATTCCAGATGCAGATCCTGGACAAGTTCCCAGTGGAGGGAGGGCAGAATGACCCCAAAAAGAGAATAATTCCCTTCTTACCAGGTGAGCATGCTGACATGTACAGAGAACATACTGCACTCATCAACAAGTATAGCAGCATTTTAGAGGTGGGGGTTTGACAACACAATGAAACAAAATGCAATGAATCCCAAGAACACACAGAAAGGACATGCTTCTCTATCTTTTTGAATAGAAATGGGTCTGTTGTAACACACCACAATTCTATTCTTTCCACTGTTCCAGCTGGGTGAATAAGGCTGTGTTGTGGTTGTGGTATGGCAGTGGGAGGCTGGTAGAGAGAATCTCTCTAATCTGATAACCTCAGCATGCCCCAAAGGAGTAAAGAGTGCCATTGTCAGAGAGCTGCACCGCTCCCAAACGTCTGGATAGTGTTGTTTACACTACCTTGTAAAACCTAGCCAGGGAGTTGGCTCTGTGCACTTAGTCACTCGAAAAGAAACAGTCCTCTTACTGTTATCACAGACAGACAGGGTAACAGAAAGACAGATACACACACACACATTTCACACACATATTTGACATTGGTCTTTTTCATGAAATGTTGTCTTGAGTACTACATACTATTTAGAATAGGCCTACTACATAATAGGCCAGTCCTTTTTTCTTAAAGGTCCACTGCTGAACGCTTGGGTCTGTGCTAATGTCATGCCACCTGGTGGTAGCTTTTAGAAACAGCACATTCAATGACAACTCAAAGTGCTATGTCTCTTTTACAGGTAAAGTTTTATTTCGGCGAAGTCAAGTCAGAGACGTGGCTGTGAAAAGGTTGAAGCATCTTGATGACTACTGCAGGGTAAGAACAAATTATCACATTTTTTTCTTCACAGTAAATGATGATGCATTGTTTGCTGCTTTAAAGGGATGCTTCGGGATTTTGACAATGACGCCCTTTATATACTTCCCCAGAGTCAGCTGTAGTCATGGATACCATTTTTATAATTCTGTCCAGTATGAAGGAAGTTAGAGGTAGTTTCTCAAGCCAATGCTAACTAGCATTAGGGTACCCATAGATTTCCAGTCATTGTGCTAGTTAGCATTGGCTGGAGAAACTCTCTAACTTCCTTCATACTGGACAGAGACAGAAAAATGGTAACCACGGAAGTAGATAAAGGGTCTCATTCCCAAGTATCCTGTTAATGTATGGCAAGAGGTCTATCTATTACTCATAACCTCCTAAGGAGCCACATCTTACACAGTCCAGTCATTTCAAGAAATGGTTTAGATTGAATGTTAGCATGTTTGCTGTGGTAGAGACAGGCCTCAGAAGCTATCTCCTCTACCAGCATCCACAGGAAAGTCCTGCTCTATCTTCTCTTATGTCATTTCCTTCCACGTAGTGGGTTTATATAGGAAAGGAGGGAAATAGGGGCACACAGGTCAAACACAGCATCTGTAGAACAGAATGACTCAGCATTTGAGAAGGAGAAATGAACACAGCTAGCCACCTAACCTCATTTGTTTCAGGCTTTCTGAGATCTGGGACACTTGGTGGCTTGCCAAGTGGGGCTGTAATCGCACCTATTTATTGTGGAAAAAAACTGAAACTTGTCTTGTGAGCTGAATGCAGATTCTTGTGACCCAAAGTGCGGAGTCAAAGAAAATGTAATGTTCTAAAATGATCTGTTTTACAGTATAATATAAATACTGTATGCACCTATGTCTATCATATACATCTGTTAATTGTGTATACAAACAGTAGAAGTAGTTTTCAAAGCAGACAAAGTTGTAGTCCTGTCAGAGAGGATTGTGGTAGTTATCGTCCTCCATCTGTTTTCCTCTGTGTTATCCCTGCTCCGGGTTCTGATCCCTCTTCCTTCCCCTTTATCCTCTCTACCGCTGAGTAACAGGGCCTTACTGAAGTGTAAACTGTGCCGTCCATATCCGTACTATACAGGAACACACACACAGTCCTTTTGTGATGTAATGGCAGGCTTCCACATATGGAGTCAGTCAGTCGATGAAATCCAGGGTACATGTGACCACATTAGCTGATAACGTTGTCTGGATGTTTCATGAAGTATTGTGAATGAGCATTGTACTATTTCACAATTATAATATTTTCCATCGCTCTCCCTCTCGCCCTCCTTCCTTCTCTCCCTACAGGCCCTGATGAGGCTCCCTAACCAGATCTCCCAGAGTGAGGAGGTGCTGAGGTTCTTTGAAACCAAGGCTGAGGACCTTAACCCTCCTAAAGAGTGAGTTTAATTTATTATAATAATACATGGTTGTCCCCCATATTGTACATTTTTATAGTGTGGCTATTTATCAATTTCTGTCTTTACTGTTTGGGGCTAATTACCGGTTCTTCATGTTGTACTTTTCAGCTGTACTGTAATGTATCAAACACTGCCCCCAAGTGGACTTGTTACAGCAGTACAACAACAAGCATGTTTCATTTAGGTTACTATGTACTAGTAGTTCATTTGCATGAGTATGATTATACCAAGCATATGTGTAATGTGTGTGTGTGTGTGTGTGTGTTTGTGTCAGTGTGCTAGCAGCTGGTGCAGACGTCTCTCACCCACGCTGACATGTTTTGATCTCCAAGTGACCTCATGTCACATTGATGACGGATGGTCAGCAAGGCACTGGTGTTTTATTAATGATGATACATGGGAGGTGACACCTGATCCTAGCGCAGAGCTTTTTGTTCAATGGTATTATGAGAGGGAGGTTAAGTTCAGGTCTCAGGTCAGACAAGGCATTACTAGAATTAATTTATCATCCTTAGGGCTGTGACGGTCATGGAATTTTGGATGACGGTTATTGGCTAGCCAGATGACCACAGTCACCATAATAACCGGTCGAATAGGATTTATTTTGATTGGTTATTAATTTATATATTTCTCCTCTCCTCTGCTAGTTGCTGCATGTGCTGCCATAGAAATAGAATAGAACCACTGCACTTTGTATACCAGGGTTGGCTGGCCTTCTCTAGTCACTCGTAGGCTCAGTCACTGGTATACTTCTATTTACAAAGCCATTTTGGGTTTACTACCTTTTTATTTGTGCATTTTTATTGTTCAGAAATGGACTTTATCCTGCTAACTGTTCCAAATGTCCGAACTGAATTTGGTAAAAGGGCTTTTATGTACTCTGCGCCATCGTCTTGGAACACCTTACAAAATACTTTTAAACTGGAAGAACTTGTCCTGATATGGTGTTTTTAAATCACTGTTGAAGGATTTTGAGGCTGATTCCCTGACCTGTCAATATTTTTAATTTGCTGTTTTATGCTCTTGTGAATTCAATGGTTTTTACTAGATTACTTGTAGTTTTTCATGTTGTCTGTCTGTAATTCTTTGTTGTTGTAATGACTTGGTGCTGCCTATCTTGGCCAGGGCGCTCTTGAAAAATAGATTTTAATCTCAATGAGCCCTTCCTGGTTAAATAAAGGTTAAAAAATACATTTAAAAGAATGATTAGAACGGAGGTCCCCATTTCAAGTCAATGAAGGAATAATGGGTGGACTGGTGGCCATTGTGAGTGTACCCTTCGGTGCAAAGCAAGAGGTAAAAGAAAGCAGTAAAAGCAGGAAGTGTACCCATCGATATTTGCTGTGATTTGTTGATTCAACTCAACTGACATTACAAAAATATATTCCATTGCATGAGCCACGTCAGTTAACATAATTTGAATAGACATTCTACATTACAGTGGAAACATTGCAAGTGTATCCATAGGTTTATCAGTCAAATTGCCAGGGTTAGAGGTTCCCAAGCCTGTTTTTATTCATTATATTTCTATGTGTGCTGCTGCTGCAGGGAGAGGGCCATTGCTTAGGCAACCAAAGACTTATTTGCTGCAACACCTTGCTTGTTTCAGCAAGGATCAACAAAGTTTCATCACGTTGTTAGGAGTACGTTACCGTCACATCTTCGGTCAGCTGTTCGCTCCTTAAAAACGTTTATGAGGATCTTCATCCATAACTGTCGGTTACACGTAATACGGTAATTGTGCCAGCTCTATTCATCCTCAGATCTATACCAGTAGGCTTAGGTACTTGGTGTCAATGGACATTTGATCATTGGAAACTTACATCTGCATTTAGTTATTTTTTTCTCACCACCTTGAGGTCATCTAGTTAATTTTAGTTCAGCTCATTTTCCTTTCTTGGAAAATGTGCAGTAAAAGCTGACATTTAACTTTGCAGCAAATGCCAAAGATGTTGGCATTTGTTTAACTGTGAATTGCCTCAAATATGTTTAACAGCATTCAGGTGGTTGGCTGGATGTATCTTCACTGCCTCAACCAATTATTCTCTTGGTATTCTTCATGGTGGTCTCCACCTACGACAGATACCCTCCACACACTCACACGATAATCCCACTTCAAAAAGTATAATCCTTCTTCAATCCCGCAGATAGCCCACCACAGCTTTCCCATAATCCGTTTGGAGTAAAGGCAGGATGGTTGTCAGTGGAGCCCCTCCATACCACCCAGATCCCGGCCTGCTCCTGGGTTATAGTTCAGAGAGAGAGAGTTCTGCTCTACTGATCTATGTTGTCTGTCACATTAAAGTCAATGTTAAAATCCCTCTATGACAACCAAAGGAGATTGTTCTTATTGTGTAGTTGGTAGAGAATGCACAGGCCACTGCCAAAATAAAGGAAACACCAACATAAAGTGTCTTAAAGGACGTTGGGCACCACGAGCCAGAACAGCTTCAATGCACCTTGGCATAGATTCTACAAGTGTCTGGAACCCTATTGGAGGGATGCGACACCATTCTTTCATGATAAATTCCATCATTTGGTGCTTTGTTGATGGTGGTGGAAAACGCTGTCTCAGCCCCCGCTCCAGAATTGGCTTGAGATCTGGTGACTGAGACAGCCATGGCATGTGGTTTACATCGTTTTCATGCTCATCAAACCATTCAGTGACCACTCTTGCCCTGTGGAGGGGGGCATTGTCATCCTATGGCTACATAGTCTTGCTAGCAAAAATAATGGCCTTTTTTATACATCACCCTAACGACCCTGCTACACTGCAGCCATCGGGCGTCCGGCATTGCAATCAGCTGTTAAGGGAATCCTTCCTTTGAAATCAATGAAAGCTGCTATACTGCTCGCGTCACGTCCAATGGCAGCGTCCATGCTCAAGAATTGCTGAGGTTCAGTTCTCCATGGCTGACACATGCGTTCATCTTTGTGAATGGAGCAGCCCCCTATCCACATCGATGGAACAGTAGTGGAGAGGGTAGCAAGTTTTAAGTTCCTCGGCATACACATCACAGACAAACTAAATTGGTCCACTCACACAGACAGCATCGTGAAGAAGGCGCAGCAGCGCCTCTTCAACCTCAGGAGGCTGAAGAAATTTGGCTTGTCACCAAAAGCACTCACAAACTTCTACAGATGCACAATCGAGAGCATCCTGGCGGGCTGTATCACCGCCTGGTACAGAAACTGCTCCGCCCTCAACCGTAAGGCTCTCCAGAGGGTAGTGAGGTCTGCACAATGCATCACCGGGGGCAAACTACCTGCCCTCCAGGACACCTACACCACCCGATGTTACAGGAAGGCCATAAAGATCATCAAGGACATCAACCACCCGAGCCACTGCCTGTTCACCCCGCTATCATCCAGAAGGCGAGGTCAGTACAGGTGCATCAAAGCTGGGACCGAGAGACTGAAAAACAGCTTCTATCTCAAGGCCATCAGACTGTTAAACAGCCACCACTAACATTGAGTGGCTGTTGCCAACACACTGACACTGACTCAACTCCAGCCACTTTAATAATGGGAATTTATGAGAAATGATGTAAATATATCACTAGCCACTTTAAACAATGCTACCTTATATAATGTTACTTACCCTACATTATTCATCTCATATGCATACGTATATACTGTACTCTATATCATCGACTGCATCCTTATGTAATACATGTATCACTAGCCACTTTAACTATGCCACTTTGTTTGCATACTCATCTCATATGTATATACTGTATTCGATACCATCTACTGTATCTTGCCTATGCTGCTCTGTACCATCACTCATTCATATATCCTTATGTACATATTCTTTATCCCCTTACACTGTGTATAAGACAGTAGTTTTGGAATTGTTAGTTAGATTACTTGTTGGTTATTACTGCATTGTCGGAACTAGAAGCACAAGCATTTCGCTACACTCGCATTAACATCTGCTAACCATGTGTATGTGACAAATAAAATTTGATTTGATTTGGAAATAATGAGAATTTATTTTTGATTTTGGTTGGTTTCTGTGTAGCAGGTAGAATGTCACGTTGACGGCAAAAGGAAGACAACGTGCGTAGTTTAGCAGAAGTGTTAGCGTTATGGGATGTTAATTGCTTAAATAACTCAGGAACCACAACTGTGTGGAAGCACCTGCTTTCAATATACTTTACTCAAGAAGTTCCATTATTTTGGCAGTTACCTGTATATTGGCTTCATGAGCGGACAATAAATGGATTCAGACTTAGTCCCGCTTCTTTTGGTCTGACCTGACAGTCCTTGGTTTGCTATCTGTCAATAGTCAGACCATGGGACTCATTGTCAAATTGTGTATTGTATGAAGGTAAGTATGAAGGAAACAACCTGATGTGACTTGTTGCCTGACAAGTAGTTTGTTGAAGTCATGTGTGCTCATTTCTCAGACGGAAAGCATCTTGACAGTTACAATTGCCTTCCCTCCACTGCCCTCTATTTTCTCAGGAACCTCATTGCACCACTCAAGCAGTATACAGAAACCAGAAATACAATACCTTTACTATCACAAGAGGGAGCCACCGATATGTTTCTGAACAAGGGTTTTACGGTAACAAAATAGATTGAATTATATGCATAGAGTTTTTATCTCAAAAGATAAGATGATAGATATTGTACTGAAACAAACTATTTTGGACAAATGTAGGCCAAAAAGCAAATATGCTGGCTTCTGATTAGCCAACAAACTAATCTAACCATCGTGCTATTTACCTTTACATACATGGATCCAGGAGCTCCATTGTCTAGGGGCTTTTACTAAATTGGAAACGAGGTTGTCATTGACTCTGTACCTCAGGGGATAGGATGGAGTACGGAGTACAGTGTGTGTGTGTGTGTGAGAGAGAGAGAGAGAGCAGATAATGTTCAGTAGTTTTAAACAAGTGCTTTTGCATGTCAGTTGCATGCATATCCCGAACAAGCACACACACATGAACCAGAAACACAACCTACCCCTTGGAGATGCTGTATAAACAACAACAACATAAAAACCGTGTCATGTTATTAAATCACCACGAGATATATCATTAGTAGTTGACATAGGGTCAAAACAGCATTCTCTATCTCTGACCTGATTCCCACTGCTATCCAAGGATGATTACCCAATGGATGTATCCATGCGCTTATCATCCCCCTCCTCCCTCAAGTGCACACACTGCATGATTCTGTGGGCAGGTCAACTCTTGATTAGGCCTGTAATGACTTCCTGTTCAATGTCTTTTGACCACGGACCAGGGGTAACGCATGCAGGGGACAGACTAAGGTTACGGACAACAGTATTTTTTTGGTGTATACCTCGAGCAGACTCCGTCTCTTGGATGAAACCCAACTGGTTAAAAACTGTGTGCAAAAGCCTAATATTTCACATTCCATGTCTAATAGGCCCACCTACAAAGACTGAGTTGCAGTTGCACACAAACAGCTGGTTATTCTCAACTCTGGCTCAGGATGGGCCCTCGCGGATTCAGATGCAATGATATATTCAAAACTCCCCCACCCATGCAGTGAATGTTTCTGTGTGTGAGGGTGTGTATTAGGGAGAGAGTGGGTGTGAGAGTGATTGTTTTGTTCTTGTATATGTATGTACTGTACAGTGTCTTCGGAAATTATTCAGACCCCTTGAATTTTTCCACATTTTGTTACTCAACAGCCTTATTCTAAAATGGATTTAAAAAATAAAAAGACCCTCAGCAATCGGCACACACTACCCCAAACTGTCAAAGCAAAAGCAGGTTTTTAGAAATGTTTGCAAATGTATAAAAAATTTAAAACAGATTCCATATTTAGGTATTCAGACCATTTGCAGACCATTTGCACTGTGGACACTGTTGCCAAGCACAAACCTTGGGCTGGACTCAAATAGCTTATCCTCACTCCGCTGTCAGTAATCCAACTGCATCCCCTGTCAAAAAAAAACTGGCTCGAGGCAAGGCTAATATGTGCAAGCACAAACACGTTTCACACTTTCTCCGAAAGATGAATAATACTCTTTACTGGCCTGGTCCATCGGCAGACCTGCTCGCTCTTAACACCTCCAGTCGATAAACGTCTGTCTTTTTAACTCCTTTTGAAAAGTACACACAGTGTATTTTGAAAGAATTCAGACCTGTTGACCTTTTCACATTTTGTTACGTTACACTCTTATTCTAAAATGGATCAAATATTTTTCCCCCCCTCATCAATCTACACACAATACCGCATAATGACAAAGCAAAAACAGGTTTTTAGAAATCATTGCAAATTTATTACAAATAAAAAACAGAAATACCTTATTTACATAAGTATTCAGACCCTTTGCTTTGAGACTTGAAATTGAGCTCAGGTTCATCCTGTTTCCATTGATCATCCTTGAGATGTTTCTACAACTTGATTGGAGTCCATCAGTGGTAAATTCATTTAATTTGACATGATTTGGAAAGGCACACACCTGTCTATATATGGTCCCACAGTTGACAGTGCATGTCAGAGCAAAAACCAAGCCATGAGGCCGAAGAAAGTTTCCGTAGAGCTCAGAGACAGGATTATGTCGAGGCACAGATCTGGGGAAGATTACCAGAAAATGTCTGCAGCATTGAACGTCTCCAATAACACAGTGACTCCATAATTCTTAAATGGAATAAGTTTGGAACCACCAAGACTCTTCCTAGAGTTGGCCGCCCGGCCAAACTGAGCAATCGTGGGAGCAGGGCCTTGGTCAGGGAGGTGACCAAGAACCCGATGGTCACTGACAGAGTTCCTCTGTGGCGATGGGAGAACCTTCCAGAAAGACAACCATCTCTGCAACACTCCACCAATCAGGCCTTTATAGTAGAGTGGCCAGATGGAAGCCACTCCTCAGTAAAAGGCACATGACCGCCCACTTGGAGTTTGCCAAAGGACACCTAAAGACTCTCAGACCATGAGAAACTCCTGTCTGATGAAACCAATGAACTTTGGCCTGAATGCCAAGTGTCACATCTGGAAGAAACCTAGCACCATCCCTATGTTGAAGCATTGTGGCGGCAGCATCATGCTGTGGGGATGTTTTTTACCTGCAGGGACAGGGAGACTAGTCAGGATTGAGGCAAAGATGAACAGAGCAAAGTACAGAGAGAGATCCTTGATGAAAACCTGCTCCAGAACACTCAAGACGTCAGACTGGGGGAAAAGGTTCACCTTCCAATAGGACAACGACCCTAAGCACACAGGCAAGACAACGCAGGATATATTTCAGGACAAGTCTCTAAATGTCCTTGAGTGGCCCATTCAGAGCCCGGACTTGAACCTGATCAAACATCTCTGGAGAGACCTGAAAATAGCTGTGCTGCAACGCTCCCCATCCAACCTGACAGATCTTGAGAGGAGAAGAATGGGAGAAACTCCCGAAATACATGTGTGCGAAGCTTGTAGCATCATACTCAAGAAGACTCAAGGCTGCAATCGCTGCCAAAGGTGCTTCAACAAAGTACTGAGTAAAGGATCTGAATACTTATGTAAATATCATTTCCGGTTTTTATTTGAAATAAATTTAAAAAAAACTTTCTAAAAACCTATTTTTGCTTTGTCATTATGGAGTATTGTATGTAGATTGATGAGGGGGAAAAACGATTGAATACATTTTTTGAATAAGGCTGTAACGTAACAAAATGTGGAAAAAGTGAAGGGATCTGAATACTTTCCGAATGCACTGCATTTGTGTGAATATGCATGTGTGTGTGTGTGTGTGTGTGTGTGTGAAGACAGACACTTTCCAGTCAGCAAAAGGTTAACATCAAAGCAGAAAGCAATAACACACCATCTTAAACATTTTAATAGTGTTTGGATGTATTTTCTCCCCTTACCATCCCCACATCTATTAGATTTTACTATTGGTAGCAGTGGGTTGAGCCAGAGTGCATATGCATTCTTCTCCTGGGAAGTGTATTATTCCATCTCTGAGGTACTAGTCACTTGCTAGCCTGGATGATCCAGCCTCCCCCGGTCCCCCCCACTCTAGCCCTTAACGCTCCCCAGCCCCTCTACCCCACCCCCAGTCCTCCATGGTAATGCGTTTCATATGCCACTACGGCCCAGGACCATAAATAGCTAGATCCAGAGGTCCAACCGTTCAAATATAACAGTTCTATTCTCCTGACTGGCCCTCAGCAAAGAATTGGCTGAAGTGGTGTAATGATTATTGGTGTGTATGTTAAGGGATAGGGGTTGTGTTTAAGGTAGGTGTAAAACTGGACCCGATGGTTGCTTACTATAACCTTAACTACATCAACTACCTCAATTGACAAATTATGAATAACCTATTCATGAGATACTAATAAGCACTTGCCTAGTAACATATACAGTCAGTACATGTTTTCATCTTCACAAGTCAGGATAAACTTTAGTAAAGTGTTCCCAAAAACTATTGTTAATTTTTGATACAGTTAAAATCTTACTATGTTGACTAGGAATCAAAAGGAGCAGGATATAAGGTTATGTGTCTAGTGTCTAGTTTGAGAAACCAACGCCTCAAGTCCTCAACTAGAAGGCCATCATCCCGTAGTCGCCACTTCACTGTTGACATTGAGATTGATGTTTTGCGGGTAATATTTAATGAAGCTGCCAGTTGAGGACTTGTGAGGCGTCTGTTTCTCAAACTAGACACTCTAATGTACTTGTCCTCTTGCTCAATTGTGCACCGGGGCCTCCCACTCCAATTTCTCACATGGAATAGCCTTCATTTCTCAGAACAAGAATAGAGTATCAGAAGAAAGTTTTGTTTCTGGCCATTTTGAGTCTGTATTCAAACCCACAAATGCTGATGCTCCAGTTTCTTGACTAGTCTAAAGAAGGCCAGTTTTATTGCTTCTTTAATAAGTACAACAGTTTTCAGCTGTGCTAACATAATTGCAAAAGGGTTTTCTAATGATCAATTAGCCTTTTAAAATGATAAACATGTATTAGCTAACACATCGTGCCATTGGAACACAGGAGTGATGGTTGCTGATAATGGGCCTCTGTATGCTTATGTAGATATTCCATAAAAAATCTGACGTTTCCAGCTACAAGAGTCATTTACAACATTAACAACATTAACACTGTCAACACTGTATTTCTGATCAATTTTATGTTATTTTAATGGACAAAAAAATGTGCTTTTCTCTCATAAACTAGGACAATTCTCAGTGACCCCAAACATTTGAACGGCAGTGTACGTATGCTAGATCCATGTAATAGTTAAATGGAAGTGTCTATTAATCCGATTACCTTGTTATTTCAAAATGAGGTAAGATTTAATGAGTCTGTTTTTCTGAAGTGAAAAATTAACTATTTACATGTCTCTTGAGGCACCATGTATGATAGGACTCTGCCTAGTTGAGTTTGTTTCAGAAAATTCCTCTGAATATTTAGAGGTACTGTTCTTAAAATGTTCCATTGGTTGAAGGAATAGGGACGTACTGTACGCTGAGTATACAAAACATTAAGAACGTCTGCTCTTTCCATGACATAGACTGACCAGGTGAATCCAGATGAAAGTTATGATCCCTTATTGATACCACTTGTTAAATCTACTTCAATCAGTGTAGAAGAAGGGGAGGAGACAGGTTAAAGAAGGATTTTTAAGCCTTGAGATAATTGAGACACGGTTTGTGTATGTACGTGTGTGTTGGGGGTGGGGGAGTTTGTTGTGATAGCGCTTTTAAATTGTTCCAGTTCAGTTTTATTTCTAGGTTTAATATATTAAGTACAGTTCAGGCAACAAGTAACGGTCGTAATACTGTATTTTATTAAGCGGGTTTGATGTCTCTTCACTGATATTTTGACGTATAGATCCATTTATCATAGTTAAAATGGCCACTACTATGACTTTAAGAATCACACTACCCAAAGGCCTATCATGTCACAATGGCAACTCTTGGCAGCCTATGACAGCTTAAGAAAGACCTCATTGAGTTCAAACGAAGAATAGGCTCTGTGTTCTGACAATGCTTGTCAAGTCAATGACTATTTTAACATTCATAGTGGATACCATGGTACTGTATTTTACTTTAGGTAATAACATGTCAGGATTGGATACTTTTCTAAAGGGTTATAATTTCTACATTCACCAAAACAGTTTATTAACTTCAGCAGCTGGGGCGGCAGGGTAGCCTAGTGGTTAGAGCATTTGGCTAGTAACCGGAAGGTTGCAAGTTCAAATCCCCAAGCTGACAAGGTACAAATCTGTTGTTCTGCCCCTGAACAAGCAGTTAACCCACTGTTCCTAGGCTGTCATTGAAAATAAGAATTTGTTCTTAACTGACATGCCTAGTAAAATCTAGGTAAAATAAAGGTAAAATTTAATTAAAATAACTTGTTTGACCAAATTGTACATTGTTGCAGTCCTGCTGCTGGCTAAACAGCTGTCTGTGTTTGCATTCACATTGACCTTCAGTCTTTCAACACACACTATTCAGTCTGAGGTTAACCTAATGAAAACCTGCAGACTTCCATTTCCAAACTGCAGTACGCATGCACACACATGCACAACATACACACACACACATGCCCCACCAATAAACAGATGCAAATCAACAATCACTCACTCACTGTCACGCTCTCTCACTTTCACATACTGTACACACAGCAATCTCTCCCTTGTTCTCCCTCTCAATTTCAATTTAAGGACTTTATTGGCATGGGAAACATATGTTAAGTAGATAAAATATGTTAAGTAGATAATAAGCAAAAGTGAAATAAACAATAAAAATTAACATTAAACATTACACTCACAAAAGTTCCAAAAGAGTAAAGACTTTCAACTGTCATTATGTGCAAATAGTTAAAATACAAAAGGGAAAATAAATAAGCATAGATATGGGTTGTATTTACAATGGTGTTTGTTTTTCACTGGTTGCCCTTTTCTTGTGGCAACAGGTCACAAATCTTGCTGCTGTGATGGCACATTGTGGTTTTTCACCCAGTAGAAATGGGAGTTTATCAACATTTGATTTGTTTTTGAATTATTTGTGGATCTGTGTAATCTGAGGGAAATATGTGTCTCTGGTCATACATTCGTCAGGAGATTAGGAAGTGTAGCTCAGTCTCTACCTCTTTTTGTGGGCAGTGTGCACGCAGTGTGTCTTCCCTTGAGAGCCAGGTCTGCCTACGGCGGCCTTTCTCAATAACAAGGCTATGCTCACTGGGTCTGTACATATGTAACGGATGTGAAACGGCTAGCTTAGTTAGCGGTGGTGCACCGCTAAATAGCGTCTAATTGTGTTTCTGGCCTGGGGCTTTGTGGGGTCTGTTTGTGTTTGTGAACAGAGCCCCAGAACAAACTTGCTTAGGGGCTTTGTTATGGAAAGTTTGAGAATCGCTTCCCTTTAGTTGGTTGTCGAATTTTACAACTCTTTTCTGGATTTTGATAATTAGCGGGTTCGGCCTAATTCTGCTATGCATGCATTTATTTGGTGTTTTACGTTGTACACTGGGGATATTTTAGCAGAATTCTGCATGCAGAGTTTCAATTTGGGGTCTCTCATTTTGTGAATTCTTGGTTGGTGAGTGGACCCCAGACCTCACAACCACGAAGGGCAATGGTTTCTATAACTGATTCAAGTATTTTTAGCCAGATCCTAATTGGTATGTCAAATTTTATGTTCCCTTTGATGGCATAGAAGGTCCTACTTGCCTTGTCTCTCAGCTCGTTCACAGTTTTGTGGAAGTTACCTATATGGAGCTGTTGTTTAGGCTGACGTATATGTATAGTTTTTTTGTGTGCTCTAGGGCAATGGTGTCTAGATGGAATTTTTATTTGTGGTCCTAGCAACTGGAACACCATTATTTTTGTCTTACGGAGATTTACAGTCAGAGCCTAGGTCTGACAGAATCTGTGCAGAAGATCTGAGTGCTGCTGTAGGCCGTCGTTGGTTGGGGACAGACGCACCAGATCATCAGCAAACAGTAAACATTTGATTTCAGATTCTAGTAGGGTGAGTCCGGGTGCTACAGACTGTTTTAGTGCCCTCGCCAATTCGTTGATATGTTGAAGAAGGTGGGGCTTAAGCTGCATCCCTGTCTCACCCCATGGCTCTGTGGAAAGAAATGTGTGTTTTTCACCTATTTTAACTGCACACTTGTTGTTTGTGTACATGGATTTTATAATGTTTTTTCCACCAACACCACTTTCCATCAATTTGTATAGCAGACCCTCATGTCAAATTGAGTCAAAAGCTTTTTTGAAATCAACGAAGCATGAGAAGACCTTTGTTTTGATTTTGTTTGTTTGTCAATTAGGGTGTGCACGGTGAATACGTGGTTTGTCGTACGGTAATTTGGTAAAAAGCCAAATTGACATTTGCTCAGTACATTGTTTTGACTGAGGAAATGTATGAGTCTGCTGTTAATGATAATGCAGAGGATTTTCCCAAGGTGGTTGTTGATGTATATTCCACGGTAGTTGTTGGTGTCAAACTTGTCTCCACTTTTGTGGTTTGTGGTGATCAGTCCTCGGTTCCAAATATTGGGTAAGATGCCAAAGCTGAGGATGATGATAAAGAGTTCAAGTATAGCTAATTGGAATTTATGGTCTGTATATTTGATCATTTCATTGAGGATACCATCAACACCACAGGCTTTTTTGGGTTGGAGGGTTTGTATTTTGTCCTGTAGTTCATTCAATGTACTTGGAGAATCCAGTGGGTTCTGGTAGTCTTTAAAAGTTGATTCTAAGATTTGTATTTGATCATGTATAGGTTTCTGTTGTTTTTTCTTTGTTATAGGGCCAAAAAAGATTGGAGAAGAGATTTACCTATACATCTCCATTTTAGATAGATAGATAGATAGATAACTCTTCAAATCAAATGTATTTATATAGCCCTTCGTACATCAGCTGATATCTCAAAGTGCTGTACAGAAACCCAGCCTAAAACCCCAAACAGCAAACAATGCAGGTGTAGAAGCACAGTGGCTAGGAAAAACTCCCTAGAAAGTCAAAAACCTAGGAAGAAACCTAGAGAGGAACCAGGCTGTGGGGTGGCCAGTCCTCTTCTGGCTGTGCCGGGTGGAGATTATAACAGAACATGGCCAAGATGTTCAAATGTTCATAAATGACCAGCATGGTCAAATAATAGGTCCGGTGAACAGGTCAGGATTCCATAGCTGCAGGCAGAACAGTTGGAACTGGAGCAGCAGTACGGCCAGGTGGACTGGGGACAGCAAGGAGTCATCATGCCAGGTAGTCCTGAGGCATGGTCCTAGGGCTCAGGTTCTCCAAGAAAGAGAGAAAGAGAGAATTAGAGAGAGCATACTTAAATACACACAGGACACCGGATAAGACAGGAGAAGTGTAACTGACAGTTAGACTTACAGGTTATGTCGTTGTCTTTTGTTTGAATTCTTTACGTGTCCGCTGTGCGGGGAAATGATAATACAAGCGGAACTACGTAGCTAATACTGTTGTAACGGGGGATCCTTATTGTAGCAACACACTTTTGGAGGGAAGGCAATCCTGCGCTGCATTAGCTAAGTTTTCATGTCATCGGGTGTAGTTCATAAAGGTTGAAGAGTGTATGTTAGGATGAAGTGTGAATTCATGCCAGGAATAATAAGTGTGAAGTTTGATTTCCTCCCTTCTGTAATAAGCAGCCATTGAGGTATTTTTTCCTTTATTCATGTGTTTAATCTGAACCCGTTATAATGCCGGTTAAACTGTTATGTATGTAAGCACTTCAGAGTTATACCAAGCTAATAAGTCACTCGTAAAATAAGGTTGTAAGAGTGTGCTTAACTGTATTTTTCATTTACTTTATAGTTCTCACGGAAGGTGATAATTCTGACTAAAACTACAGAATAAAGCCGGCAGTTAAAATCAAGGAACGGTTGTGCTCGTGGTTACTGAAGGGAGCTACAAGAAGTACACCAGATAAAACAAACTGACCCTAGCCCCCCCGACACATAAACTACTGCAGCATAAATACTGGAGGCTGAGACAGGAGGGGTCAGGAGACACTGTGGCCCCATCCGATGATACCCCCGGACAGGGCCAAACAGGCAGGATATAACCCCACCCACTTTGCCAAAGCCCAGCCCCCACACCACTAGAGGGAAAGCTTCAACCACCAACTTACCATCCTAAGACAAGGCCGAGTATAGCCCACAAAGATCTCCGCCATGGCACAACCCAAGGGGGGGGGCGCCAACCCAGACAGGAAGATCACATCAGTGACTCAACCCACTCAAGTGACGCACCCCTCCTAGGGATGACATGAAAGAGCACCAGTAAGCCAGTGACTCAGCCCCTGTAATAGGGTTAGAGGCAGAGAATCCCAGTGGAAAGAGGGGAACCGGCCAGGCAGAAACCGCAAGGGCGGTTCGTTGCTCCAGAGCCTTTCCGTTCACCTTCACTCTCCTGGGCCAGACTACACTCGATCATATCATGCCCTTAACCAACACAAAAACATCCTATGGTGTTCTGCATTACCATCGAACATCCCCTGTGATATGCAGCTTTTCAGGGAAGCTAGAAACCATTATACACAGGCAGTTAGAAAAGCCAAGGCTAGCTTTTTCAAGCAGAAATTTGCTTCCTGCAACACTAACTCAAAAAAGTTCTGGGACACTGTAAAGTCCATGGAGAATAAGAACACCTCCTCCCAGCTGCCCACTGCACTGAAGATAGGAAACACTGTCACCACTGATAAATCCACCATAATTGAGAATTTCAGTAAGCATTTTTCTACGGCTGGCCATGCTTTCCACCTGGCGACTCCTACCCCAGTCAACAGCACTGCACCCCCCACAACAACTCGCCCAAGCCTTCCCCATTTGTCCTTCTCCCAAATCCGTTCAGCTGATGTTCTGAAAGAGCTGCAAAATCTGGACCCCTACAAATCAGCCGGGCTAGACAATCTGGACCCTTTCTTTCTAAAATTATCTGCCGAAATTGTTGCCACCCCTATTACTAGTCTGTTCAACCTCTTTTTCGTGTTGTCTGAGATTCCCAAAGATTGGAACGCAGCTGCGGTCATCCCCCTCTTCAAAGGGGGGGGCACTCTTGACCCAAACTGCTACAGACCTATATCTATCCTACCATGCCTTTCTAAGGTCTTCGAAAGCCAAGTCAACAAACAGATTACCGACCATTTCGAATCTCACCATACCTTCTCTGCTATGCAATCTGGTTTCAGAGCTCGTCATGGGTGCACCTCAGCCACGCTCAAGGTCCTAAACGATATCTTAACCACCATCGATAAGAAACATTACTGTGCAGCCGTATTCATTGATCTGGCCAAAGCTTTCGACTCTGTCAATCACCACATCCTCATCGGCAGACTCGACAGCCTTGGTTTCTCAAATGATTGCCTTGCCTGGTTCACCAACTACTTCTCTGATAGAATGCAGTGTGTCAAATCGGAGGGTCTGCTGTCCGGACCTCTGGCAGTCTCTATGTGGGTGCCACAGGGTTCAATTCTTGGACCGACTCTCTTCTCTGTATACATCAATGAGGTCGCTCTTGCTGCTGGTGAGTCTCTGATCCACCTCTACGCAGACGACACCATTCTGTATACTTCTGGCCCTTCTTTGGACACTGTGTTAACAACCCTCCAGGCAAGCTTCAATGCCATACAACTCTCCTTCTGTGGCCTCCAATTGCTCTTAAATACAAGTAAAACTAAATGCATGCTCTTCAACCGATCGCTACCTGCACCTGCCTGCGTGTCCAACATCACTACTCTGGACGGCTCTGACTTAGAATACGTGGACAACTACAAATACTTAGGTGTCTGGTTAGACTGTAAACTCTCCTTCCAGACCCATATCAAACATCGCCAATCCAAAGTTAAATCTAGAATTGGCTTCCTATTTCGCAAAAAAGCATCCTTCACTCATGCTGCCAAACATACCCTTGTAAAACTGATCATCCTACCAATCCTTGACTTTGGCGATGTAATTTACAAAATAGCCTCCAATACCCTACTCAACAAATTGGATGCAGTCTATCACAGTGCAATCCGTTTTGTCACCAAAGCCCCATATACTACCCACCATTGCGACCTGTACGCTCTCGTTGGCTGGCCCTCGCTTCATACTCATCCCCAAACCCACTGGCTCCATGTCATCTACAAGACCCTGCTAGGTAAAGTCCCCCCTTATCTCAGCTCGCTGGTCACCATAGCATCTCCCACCCATAGCACACGCTCCAACAGGTATATCTCTCACCCCCAAAACCAATTCTTTCTTTGGCCGCCTCTCCTTCCAGTTCTCTGCTGCCAATGACTGGAACGAACTACAAAAATCTCTGAAACTGGAAACACTTATCTCCCTCACTAGCTTTACTCACCAACTGTCAGAGCATCTCACAGATTACTGCACCTGTACATAGCCCACCTATAATTTAGCCAAACAACTACCTCTTTCCCTACTGTATTTAATTTATTTATTTATTTTGCTCCTTTGCACCCCATTATTTTTATTTCTACTTTGCACATTCTTCCACTGCAAATCTACCATTCCAGTGTTTTACTTGCTATATTGTATTTACTTTGCCACCATGGCCTTTTTTTGCCTTTACCTCCCTTATCTCACCTCATTTGCTCACATCGTATATAGACTTTATACTGTATTATTGACTGTATGTTTGTTTTACTCCATGTGTAACTCTGTGTCGTTGTATGTGTCGAACTGCTTTGCTTTATCTTGGCCAGGTCACAATTGTAAATGAGAACTTGTTCTCAACTTGCCTACCTGGTTAAATAAAGTTGAAATAAAATAATAAAATAAATAAATATGACCCACTGAAGAGATGAGTCTTCAGTAAAGACTTAAAGGTTGAGACCGAGTTTGCGTCTCTCACATGGGTAGGCAGACCATTCTATAAAAATGGAGCTCTATAGGAGAAAGCCCTGCCTCCAGCTGTTTGCTTAGAAATTCTAGGGACAATTAGGAGGCCTGCATCTTGTGACCGTAGCGTATGTGTAGGTATGTACGGCAGGACCAAATCAGAGAGATGGGTAGGAGCAAGCCCATATAATGCTTTGTGGGTTAGCAGTAAAACCTTGAAATCAGCCCTTGCCTTAACAGGAAGCCAGTGTCGGGAGGCTAGCACTGGAGTAATATGATCACATTTTTGGGTTCTAGTCAGGATTCTAGCAGCTAACTGAAGTTTATTTAGTGCTTTATCCAGTTAGCTGGAAAGTAGAGTATTGCAGTAGTCTAACCTAGAAGTAACAAAAGCATGGATGAATTTTTCTGCATCATTTTTGGACAGAAACTTTATAATTTTTGCAATGTTACGTAGATGGAAAAAAGCTGTCCTTGAAACAGTCTTGATATGTTCGTCAAAAGAGAGATCAGGGTCCAGAGTAAAACCGAGGTCCTTCACAGTTTCATTTGAGACGACTGTACAACCATGAAGATTAATTGTCAGATTCAAAAGATCTCTTTGTTTCTTGGGACCTAGAACAAGCATCTCTGTTTTTGTCGTGTTGTTGTTGTTCCAATTTTCCCAGAAGTGGTTGGTCTATGATTCTTCAATTACATTGAGCTGATTTCTGACGTGCTGTTCCTTATTTTTCTGTAGTTTATTCCTGTATTGTTTTAGTGATTCACCATAGTGAAGGTGTAGGCTCAGGTTTTCTGGGTCTCTAACAGGCTGACTACACCACTCACGTCAAGTGCGCGAGCGTTGCAAAATAAATGTAGAAATCTATGTTATTCAATTATTGCACCCCACACTGCTCACGCGCGTCAAGGAGCATCTGCGTTGCCATGGGCTAAAATAGAAGTCAGTTCTATTTCTGACGCAGATTGCGCTGCAAGTCCTGCCTCTCCCATCTCCTCATTTGTTTAACAAACCATTTGTCATTGTTCAAATTTTTATCAAATCAAATGTTTTTTTGTCACATCGGCCCAATACAGGTGTTGACGTTTACAGTGAAATGCTTACTTACAAGCCCTTAACCAACAATGCAGTTTTAAGAAAAATAAGTGTTAAGTAAAAAAAATAGATAAGTAAAAAATAAAAATGACAAATAATAGCTGTTTCCAGCTACAATAGTAATTTACAACATTAACAATGTCTACACTGTATTTCTGATCAAGTTTATGTTATTTTAATGGACAAAAACATTATGCTTTTCTTTCAAAAACAAGGACATTTCCCAATGACCCTAGACTTTTGAACGGTTGTATACATGTAGGTAGAGTTAAAGTGAGTATGCATAGATAATAAACAGAGAGTAGCAGAAGCGTAAAAAGGGGGATCATTGCAAATGTTCTGTGTAGCCATTGAATTTGCTGTTCAGGAATCATGGCCCTAGACGTGGCGCTCTGGTACCGCTTGCCTTGAGGTAGCACCGAGAGCATTCTATGACTAGGGTGGCTGACAATTTGTCTTTGACAATTTTTAGGGCCTTCCCTTAAAAATATTTGTTAATTTTCTAAGGTTTTCTGTTTGAAATGTTTAGATTTGATAGGGAAGCTGAAAGGTCAAATATAATGTTTTAGGTTTTCTTCTGCCGAGTTTACACCTTCACTGTTACAGTGGAACGTTTTGTCCAGGAAGTTGTCTAAAAGGGATAGAATTTGTTGTTGCTTGATTGTTTTTGGTAGGTTTTCACCATACTTTCCTTCCATCTATAGCATTTCTTAATATTATTTAGTTCCTTTGCCTTTGATGCCTCATGATTGAGTAATGCTCTGTTCAAGTATACTGTGATTTTGCTGTGATCTGATAGGGTTGTCAGGGGGCTGACTGTGAACACTTTGAGAGACTCTGGGTTGAGGTCAGTGATAAAGTAGTCTACAGTACTACTGCCAAGAGATGAGCTATAGGTGTACCTACCATAGGAGTCTTCTCGAAGCCTACCATGGACTATCTACATACCCAGTGTGTAACAGAGCTGCAGGAGTTGTGACCTGTTTTTGTTGGTTATGTCGTAGTTGTGCCTAGAGGGGCATATGGGGGAGGGAATGCTGTCATCACCAGGTAGGTGTTTGTCCCCCTGTGTGCTGAGGGTGTCAGGTTCTTGTCCAGTTCTGGCATTTAGGTCGCCACAGACTAGTCTCTCTCTCTCCTTCTTTCTCCCTCTCTGTCCCTCCCTCTCCCTCAATCTTTCTCCCTCTCTTTCTGACGTGCTCCATGTGGGGTGCCTGTGTGTGTGCATTCGTAATGAGGGTTTGGCTGGTAGGGTACAGAGTCCTCTGTAGGACAGCATGCTCCTTCTCTGGCCTGGCTCTCTGTCACAACACTGACCATGACTCTCTGGTGTTGTTTTTTTTGCAGGGACTATGGGGGATCCACCAAACGCAAGTCAGGTAAGACAAGTCACCTAATTTCTCTCTATATTGACCAGCACTCACATAGAAGTGCATCTACTCTGCTCCGGTCAGTTGCATTGCATGGAGTCTTGTGTGTAATTTGTGTTTTCAGTGGTAGTGCGTTCTTTTTTGATTTAAGTTATTACAGTAGTGTATGACTTTGGTTGGTTATCCAGTTACCTGGAACAGGTCATGTGGCCTATGTGATGATTTTTCTAAGTACATTTTTGACATTTGTCTGGTGTGTGCGTGTGTATCTCTGTTGGTGTGTGTGTGTGTGTGTAGGCATACATGTCTTTGTACCAAACAGGCATACAGTAACAAAGCATTTCTTGGGAGTCCATATCCTTTCCACCGACTGAGCAAAGATTGATAGACCGTTGAAGAAAGCTCTATAACGTCACAAGTGTATACTAAGACCAACTCAGCTCACGATAACATACCAAGTCTCTGCTTAATGCACACAGCCAAATCCAACACAGCTTATTGTGATGAAAGGGTTAAGCAAACAGCGTTGGGTGGGAAGGGTTCATCTGTTTGTACAGCTATGCTGTGCCTGGGTTGGGTGCTGACTGTTGGGACGGTGAGTGGGCTCAGTGCATGGGCATATGGCCTTGGGTGGGTTTATATGTAGGATTCAGAAGGGCTGTGGGAGCAGCTGTGCATCTGCAGTATGACCGTGCGTGTGCGTACTTGAGTCACCAGCATTCTACACTCCAGGTGATGTTACCAGGTGATAGTTCTGAGCAATTAACCCAAATTTCGGTTATTTTTTGTTTTATAAACAATTTACTGGAGTCCGTTCAATTATTTTAAATCCATTTAGTTTTTCTTTCTTCTGTGTGCTCGATACGCAGTTCCTCTAGAGATCACTCGGATCAAGCCTGAACTGTGCAATGTAGTAGGGAGTTGTAGTTTCTAACGGGCCAATCATTATTCTACATAGTTTTGCTAAGACAACGTGGTAATTAACTGCAATGACCATAATCCATTGCGCACCCACCTACTTGTCCGGTCTGTGTGGAGCAGACACAGAGACGGAGAGAAGAGAAAACGCATGATCTAGAGGAATAGAAAGCAGTTGCCTGGCAAGGTATCTCTACCTGAAAGTGGTTATCAACCGGTCAATCGTGATCGACTGGTCGATCTCCAAGGCATTCGAAGTCGATCACCAAACATTTCTGTAAAAAACAAGAACGGTAAAGCGTTGCATTTTTTCGTTCAGTGCTGTTGGCGGTTTGGCACACTTGATTCTGCAGCCAGCAAACGCTGGGAAGGCAAAGTGTTCCCTTTTTTAAAACATTTCATGTGTCTGAAGGTAGAACTCTGCATACCCGGCAGGCCTAGAGAGCAAATCAGGTGCACCTATAGGCCTACCACTGGTCAATCAGATAGCGCAGATCACCGTGTCTGCAGTTTTGAATTGGTCCACACACACAGACAGCGTTGTGAAGAAGGCGCAGCAGCGCCTCTTCAACCTCAGGAGGCTAAAGAAATTTGGCTTGTCACCAAAAGCACTCACAAACTTCTATAGATGCACAATCGAGGGCATCCTGTCGGGCTGTATCACCGCCTGGTACGGCAACTGCTCCGCCCACAACCATAAGGCTCTCCAGAGGGTAGTGAGGTCTGCACAACGCATCACTGGGGGCAAACTCCTCCAGGACACCTACACCACCCGATGTTACAGGAAGGCCATAAAGATCATCAAGGACAATACCACCCGAGCCACTGCCTTTTCACCCCACTATCATCCAGAAGGCGAGGTCAGTACAGGTGCATCAAAGCAGGGACCGAGAGACTGAAATACAGCTTCTATCTCAAGGCCATCAGACTGTTAAACAGCCACCACTAACATTGAGTGGCTGCTGCCAACATACTGACTCAACTCCAGCTCACTTCAATAATGGAAATTGTTGGGAAAAAATGTATCACTAGCCACTTTAAACAATGCCACTTAATATAATGTTTACATACCCTACATTACTCATCTCATATGTATATACTGTACTCTATATCATCTACCGAATCTTGCCTTCTTTATGTAATACATGTATCACTAGCCACTTTAAACTATGCCACTTTTATGTTTACATACCCTACATCACTCATCTCATATGTATATATTGTACTCGATACCATCTACTGCATCTTGCCTATGCCATTCTGTACCATCACTCATTCATATATCTTTATGTACATATTCTTTATCGCTTTACACTTGTGTGTATAAGGTAGTAGTTGTGGAATTGTTAGGTTAGATTACTCGTTGGTTATTACTGCATTGTCGGAACTAGAAGCACAAGCATTTTGCTACACTCACATTAACATCTGCTAACCATGTGTATGTGACAAATAAAATTTGATTTGATTTTCTATACTCATTCATTGCAGCTGCATTGCTGGTTGTAGTGTGAGTGGAAGTAAGGAGAACGCACATTTTATGGCTTATAAACTCAGCAAAAAAAGAAACATCCTCTCAATGTCAACTGCGTTTATTTTCTTAACATGTGTAAATATTTGTATGAACATAACAAGATTCAACAACTGAGACGTAAACTGAACAATTTCCACAGACATGTGTCTAATAGAAATGGAATAATGTGTCCCTTAACAAAGGGGGGGTCAAAATCAAAAGTAACAGTCAGTATCTGGTGTGGCCACCAGCTGCATTAAGTACGGCAGTGCATCTCCTCCTCATGGACTGCACCAGATTTGCCAGTTCTTGCTATCAGATGTTACCCCACTCTTCCACCAAGGCACCTGCAAGTTCCCAGACATTTCTGTGGGGAATGGCCCTAGCCCTCACCCTCCGATCCAACAGGTCCCAGACGTGTTCAATGGGATTGAGATCTGGGCTCTTCGCTGGCCATGGCAGAACAGAGACATTCCTGTTTTGCAGGAAATTACGCACAGCACAAGCAGTATGGCTGGTGGAATTGTCATGCTGGAGGGTCATGTCAGGATGAGCCTGCAGGAAGGGTACCGCCTGAGGGAGGAGGATGTTTTCCCTGTAACGCACAGCACTGAGATTGCCTGCAATGACAACAAGATCAGTCCGATGATGCTGTGACACACTGCTCCAGACCATGACGGACCGTCCACCTCAATAGATTCCACTCCAGAGTACAGGCCTCGGTGTAACGCTTATTCCTTCAACGATAAACGCGAATCCGACCATCACCCCTGGTGAGACACAACCACGACTTGTCAGTGAAGAGCACTTTTTGCCAGTCCTGTCTGGTCCAGCGACGGTGGGTTTGTTCCCATAGGCGACGTTGTTGACAGTGATGTCTGGTGAGGACCTGCCTTACAACAAGCCTACAAGCCCTCAGTCCAGCTTCTCTCAGCCTATTGCGGACATTCTGAGCACTGATGGAGGGATTGTGCATTCCTGGTGTAACTTGGGCAGTTGTTGATGTCATCCTGTACCTGTCCCGCAGGTCTGATGTTCGGATGTACCGATCCTGTGCAGGTGTTGTTACACGTGGTCTGCAACTGCGAGGACAATCAGCTATCCGTCCTGTCTCTCTGTAGCGCGGTCTTAGGCGTCTCACAGTACAGACATTGCAATTTTTTGCCCTGGCCATATCTGCTGTCCTCATGCCTCCTTGCAGCATGCCGAAGGCACATACACGCAGATGAGCAGGGACCCTGGGCATCTTTCTTTTGGTGTTTTTCAGAGTTAGTAGAAAGGCTTCTTTAGTGTCCTAAGTTTTCATAACTGTGACCTTAATTGCCTACCATCTTTAAGCTTTTAGTGTCTTAAGGACCGTTCCACAGGTGCATGTTCATTAATTGTTTATGGTTCATTGAACAAGCATGGGAAACCGTGTTAAACCATTTACAATGAAGATCTGTGAAGTTGGATTTTTCAGCTGTTCTAACATAGTTTCTAATGGTCAATTAACCTTTTAAAATTATAAACTTGGATTAGCAAACACAGTGTGCCATTGGAACACAGGAGTGATGGTTGCTGATATTGGGCCCCTGTACGCCTATGCAGATATTCCATTACAAATCAGCCGTTTCCAGCTACAATAGTCATTTACAACATTAACAATGTCTACACTGTATTTCTGATCAATTAGATGTTTTTTTAATGGACATAAAATGTGCTTTTCTTTCAATAACAAGGACATTTCTAAGTGACCCCAAACTTTTGAACGGTAGTATATGTACTAGGTGGTGTCAGAGGAAGGCCCAAAAAATTGTCAAAGACTCCTGTCACCCAAGTCATAGACTGTTCTCTCTGCTACCTCACACAAGCGGTACCGGAGCACCAAGTCTAGGACCAAAAGGCTCCTTAAAAGCTTCTACCTCCAAGCCATATGACTACTGAGCAACTAAACGAATCAAGTGGCCCCCTTTTTGTTTTTACATTGCTGCTACTCTTTGTTTATTATCTATGCAGTCACTTTACAAATTACCTTGATTAACCTGTACCCCCGCACATTGACTCGTTATTGGTACACCCTGTATATTGCCTCGTTATTGTTATGTCACTTTCTTGTGTTACCTTGTGATTGATTTGCATTTTTAAAACTCTTTTTTTTTTAAACTGCATTTCTTGAACTGCATTGTTGGTTAGGGGCTTGTAAGTAAGCATTTCATCCTAAGGTCTTTGATTTGACCACTGATCTAAGTGATTGCTATTCAGCAGTCTTAAAAGTATGCCTTATGTACTTTGAAGAACAACTAAAATAGTAATTTTGTCAGACTGCCTAGGCAGCAGATCTATAGAGATGAGATGATGACTTGGAATAAAATAATGTCATAAAATAAACAAATCTGAAATATTTTATGAAAGTAAAGTAATGAAAATAATGGATGGTAAATAAGTGATAAGCAGTAGTGTGTAGTCATTACCATCATGGAATTTGTATTAATTGTTGTATTCTCTGTTACAGCATTTAACTCACAATGTCTTTAAAAATGATCAAAACCTGGGGAAAAAATGTGGTAACCAAATCCGAACCAACCTCCTGAAGCACAAATTGCTCAGTACTACCAGGTGAAAAAATAGAAGATTCAACAATTCATGAAGTTGCCATGAATTTTACTACAATTATTTGAATAGTACATTATACATGAAGCCTTCAAAATCAACTCTGGACCTCCAAGCCATTTCCACTGCATTTTTTTGTTTCCCTCTGATCGATCAGGGACTGATTTAGACCCGGTACACCAGGTGTGTGCAATTAATTATCAGGTAGAACAGAAAACTAGCATTCTCCGGAGTTGAATACCCCGTGACCTACGGTATTATGCATTAAATAGTACAGCTGAATTACACATTCCTGGCAACCTAATGAAGTTGCCACCAAATGAAATGAGACTCCAAACTAATTTTATTCTACACTCTATGGTATTGTGCCTTTACGTAACAGTGAATTCCATTGACATAAGGAAATGGAAAGCTTGCCTTTTTTCAGGCGTGTGTCTCTGTCGTAGCCTACATTCAGACTGTGCAAGATATTGCATTTCTTCCAGGAATCGGAGGCTGGAATAATAGCTTATCCACAGTTGTAAAAGTTGCTCTTCCGATACATTTTGAATAGTTACAGTAGACAAACAATGATTAACTAATGAAATGGTCCTATTTTATTGTCTCTTGTAATAGTAAACATAATTTTCCATCTTTTAAATTAAGACGGAAAGCCTTGGAGGAATCTCTCAAGATGCTGATATTTTGCCGTACGACTCTAGTCTAATCAAGGCTTCTATAGCTTAGCCTTACTGGACATCTCTTTTTGAAATCTTCCTCCTGCACACCAAGAAACAGGGTTAACTGCACTGAGATATTGGTATTACTTTATTAAACCAGAACAGCAAAGACACTGTGCAAGTCTGTGGTGAATTTTTGCTGTAGCTGCAGCTTAAGGTCCCCATAATTACATGGTGTTGGTCTCTCCTAAGAGTTTAGAGTTAAGGTTAACAGGAAAATGTGCCCTAACAGGAAAATGTTGCCCCAGGCCACAAAACTGCTGGTGGTTACTGCATGGTTTAGCCAGGCTGGTTCCCACTGTTTACCTGGCATGGACATTCTGCAGAAATCACAGGCTATCTGAACAGCTCTGTCTTATACTCTGACGTAGACAATCAGTCATTCATAGCATCGTCATGATGACTGCCCCATTCTCTCGCTCTCTCTCTGTGTGGTTTGTCATTCCCTTATACACCCGCCAGCTATCTTGAATTTCTTCAATGTTTATTCAGTGTTCAAAAGTTTCAAGTTCCGTTATTTATTATGGACTGGTGAAATTGCCCATAGGTGAACCGCTGGGTCCCTGATTAGGAGCAAAAAATTATTTACTCCATAGATTATGACATTAAGATAATGAAAATATGTCCCTGAAAACCACTATTGAGTTATGAATAAATGATTTGCTCCTTCATGTGGTTTCGGTAAGGTTTTGGCCTGTATCTCAGTAATTATTCTCCAACTGTGTCCTCCCTTACAATCAAATCAAGGGCCCTATGGGGTTCTCAGTTGGATGATTTCCACTCCCTGTTGAGTCCACTTCATTCTGTAGATCTGTTGCTCTCTATGGGTCAAAACAGGACATACAATACCTTACTAGTTCTCCAGGTATATATCTTAGCACTGTTTACAGTACGTCTCTTTCTGTCTATTGTTCTCTTCACTAACTTCACAGACAGCATACAGTACAGCCTGGGTGGCTGCCTAAGCATGTGTGGTTTGGTCAACTCCTCATGGGCACAGCACAACTAGACTTGAGACAAGAACATAGAGTAGTGCTATTGATAGACAATATGAGGTTACTCATGAAGTAAGACCTGAATGTTTTCGATAGATCTGCTGTGTCTCCAAGGAAAATGGTTTGGAAGTTAACACACTGTTTGGAAACTGTTTTGAAGTAACTATGACAGAGAACAGTTCAGGCTGAAACCCTATTTACTAAAAGAAAACTCAACTTAAACTTGTACAACTGAGCACAAGTGAATAAAATGAGATGTTTGTCTGAGCAGCTTTACTGCGTTAAGATAACAGGACTGAGTAGAGAGAGTAGGAGAGGGGGAGCGTGAGAGAGAATGAGAGCGAGAATGAGAGTTTGGGAGGGAGAGAGAGTGGGAGAGAGTGTAAGAGCGCTTGGGGGCTCTGCATGTGAGGAGAGTAGGTTTACGTGGCAAGTGTTACGCACAGACCGGGGGTGTGTGCGCAGCCATGCTGGCTTTATTTGAGCTGGGGGGCTCAGGGGCATATAGGGAGTGGAATTGTGTGTGACGGGTGGTGGGGTGGGAGGAGTATCAGGGGGAGTATCGGGGTGTGTGTGTGAAAGGTCAAGGGGCGCACGGGTAAGAGGCCAGCTAGCCGTGTGTGTGTGTGTGTGTGTGTGTGTGTGTGTGTGTGTGTGTGTGTGTGTGTGTGTGTGTGTGTGTGTGTGTGTGTGTGTGTGTGTGTGTGTGTGTGTGTGTGTGTGTGTGTGTGTGTGTACAAAGGTGTGTGTGTGTGTGTGAAGGGGAACTGACAAAGAGTTCCTGCACAAGGCTAAAATCTCTATGACGAATGTGTGCTTCTCTACAACATAAACAACTGTGGGCTGTTTCAGCAATCACACTCCCCTTACTTGATAAGCCATTGCATACTGAGCTTTTTGACTCATGCTGCCTCCCAGACACAGGACTTTTATTGTACATGCTGCAAGGCCAATACCATCTGAAAGATTGGGTTCTAGAGCCAAGCCAGTGACCATTGTCACCTATGCCTCAACAAGGAACCGACCCCTCCTAAGCCTGTCGGCAGCTAGCTGGAGCTCTTGTGAAAAGCAATCGAGTCTTCATCTCATAATACCCAGTGTGTGCCAGAAAATACACGTTAGGAAACCAACAGACACAAAATAAGACAAAGGGGCTGCCTGATGATTTTCAATGCTAAACAGCTGTTGAGTGTCAATATGTGGCAAGAACACATGACACACCAGTTGTCTGATGAATCAATAACAATCAATAAAGTCTTTATAATGTAGATGCATCTGCGAATTGTATATTGAGACGTTTATGTTGGAGTCAATAGACTGTTTGCCAATGCTGCTTTGAGATCCTTTGAATGTTCGAGTTTTGTGTTTCTCAACTCGTGCTGTGGTACAAGAACATTCATAACCATACGTAGAATGTATGCACACATGACTGTAAGTCGCTTTGGATAAAAGCGTCTGCTAAATGGCATATATATACATATATATATATATATATATAACTGTTTTATAACACCTCAAATTAATGTCACTTTATTGAAGGTTTCTGTGCACACTATAAGGGCATATGACATGGTTATGATGCCCATCATTCAATTTAATGTAATAATGTGACACAGATGTTGGTAAATTACATAACACCCTGTTTATATCATCTGGTATGTATAGATTGTTAAGTAGCATGTAATAACATATGACATTAGTTGTCATTCAGTCTCTGTTATAGCAGCTGTTATTAACAGTTGACATTAGAGCATATGACAACAGGATCAACAGTCATCTATAACGCCCGTTATAACTAGTTTTATAACATCTTATGCCATTACTCATAACAATATAAAACTCCTTATATCACTTTATGACTAATGTTGTTTGTTATAGCTGTTATAAGGGCTTTATGAATGCATACATAAGGACACCTACAATTGTTACTACATAGGTTTATGTCCTTATACAATATCTGATTTTGAATATGAGCTGCTCAATATGGTTAGAACCCCATGTGCAGTTTATTTCCCTTTATGCAGGGTTTTATTTGTTTGTTGTCTGACGGTACACATTCCACATCCTTTTTAGAGATAGTTTTAACAAAGTGACTCAGTGAAAGCATCTGTAAACTGCATTGAACAACCGCTCAGTATCCCCTTCTTATCCACCCACACAACTGCAGCTGGCGATCCAAAGACCAGATTTAGATCTACTCCATCTCTCTGCTAAATCAGCGTCAGTGAAATCAAAAGGTCCTCATCATGCCAGTGTCACACCAGCCCTCCCTCTAACCAGACCCTGAGTAAGATCAGGAACCCTGACAACAAAGGAGGATAAATCCCCTGACCCAAACCAACAATGTTCCCAATTCCCAACCTCCCCTGTTTCCTCCCCAAGATGCATTCTTGCAACGCTCCCAACTTTCGTCCTGTTTTGGACAGGACCAATACTGGGATTGGGAAGGAGGGAGAGCAGGGCTGGGAGCAGGAAGTGCAAGTATAAATCTGAGTGAGGTGAGATGTAAACAGAGAGTGTCTAACAGGGCTATTTCAAAAGTCTGGTGTCAAATATACAATTTTAAGGGTTATAGATATGTGCTGTGCATATGGGGCGATGCCCGCAGGCATCCTAGGAGGCAGGCACACACGCACGTAAACACAGTAGTCTAGACACTAAAGTTGTTGATATTCTGAGATTCCAGGAAGGGTGGGGGAACTGATATCAATCATATGTGCTAAAAGCAGGATTTCTCTCCTAACAGGCTCAGTTTGTTAACACTAGTGTGGCCACTACTTGCAGCACACTAACCCACACTAACCCATCACTAACCCAATCGATCAAATTGATTTCATCTACTGCATCTAATTTCATGCCCTCAGATGATGGAGTTGGAATACATAACTACTGTAAATCACATGTGCTTACTAAAGCTAGAGTTTGGAGACAGAGTAGAAGGAAGTATTATGGTATGAAGCATATTTCACCCAACATACAATTTCATATTAATCTACATTTCTCTTTGTGGAATGTTACACAGGTTAGAGTTAAAAAATAATTTCATTGGTATCCAGATGAAGACCTTATTTTAGCTCTACCCTACAACGTCTTAGGCTTTCCCTCCTAATATTTCTCACCTTGGTGACCCTTGTTCTAGCCTGTTCTTGCTGCTGATGCAAAACATTTCATTTCCTGAAAGGGGCTGAAATATTAGATTTTGTTTTTGGGACCTACTGAGTGTGTTGACACAGTCTTTACTCATTCGCATAGCGCACACCCCTCCCTGCCCAACAAGAGAAGAAGCACGTTTCAAAAACATCACTTCACGTCATTTTGCGTGGATTCCTGTTTTATCAGATCACACCCTGTTGAGTTTTTTAAATATATATTTTTATTTTTAATTAATTTGTTAGGCCAGAGGGGGTGTAGTATATGGCTAATATACCACAGCTAAGGGCTGTTCTTAAGCACGACACAATGCGGAGTGCCTGCATACAGCCCTTAGCCGTAGTATATTGACCATATATCATCAACCCCATAAGTGCCTTATTGCTATTATAGACTGTTTACCAATGTAATTACAGCAGTAAAAATAACTTTTGTCATACCTGTGGCACACAGTCTGAAATACCACGGCTGTCAGCCAATCAGCATTCACCCAGTTTATATATAGATATACACTTTTAGTCAGAAGTTTACATACACTTAGGTTGGAGTCATTAAAACTCGTTTTTTTTTTCAACCACTCCACAAATTTCTTGTTAAGAAACTATAGTTTTGGCAAGTCGGTTAGGACATCTACTTTGTGCATGACACAAGTCATTTTTCCAACAATTGTTGTACAGACAGATTATTTCACATATAATTCACTGTATCACAATTCCAACAAAGTCAAAGTATTGGAGTGGCCATGACAAAGCCCTGATCTCAGTCCTAAAGAGAAATTGTGGGCAGAACTGAAAAAGCATGTGCGAGCAAGGAGACCTACAAACCTGACTCAGTTACACCAGCTCTGTCAGGAGGAATGGGCAAAATTCACCCAATTTGTTGTGGGAAGCTTGTGGAAGCCTACGCAACATATTTGACCCAAGTTAAACAATTTAAAGGCAATGCTACCATATACTAATTGAGTGTATGTAAACTTCTGACCCACTGGGAATGTGATGAAAGAAATAAAAGCTGAAATAAATAATTCTCTCAACTATTATTCTGACATTTCACATTCTTAAAATAAAGTGGTGATCCTAACTGACCTAAGACAGGGAATTTTACTTCGATTAAATGTCAAGAATTGTGAAAAACTGAGTTTAGATGTAGTTGGCTAAGATGTATGTAAACTTCCGACTTCAACTGTATATAGATTAAATTTTTTATTTAACCTTTTATTTAACCCGGTAGGCTTTTGAGAAAAATGTCTCATTCACAACTGCGACCTGGCCAAGATAAAGCAAAACAGTGTGACACAAACTGTCATGCCCTGACCTTAGAGAGCCGTTTTATTTCTCTATTTGGTTAGGTCAGGGGGTGATGTGGGCTGGGCATTCTATGTTTTTTTTCCTATGATTTTATATTTCTATGTTTTGGCCGGGTATGGATCTCAATCAGGGACAGCTGTCTATCTTTGTCTCTGATTGGGAACCATACTTAGGTAGCCCTTTTCCCTCCTTTCTTTGTGGGAAGTTAACTTTGTTTGTGGCACATAGCCCTTAAGCTTCACGGTTGTTTTGTATTGTTTTTGTCGGCGTCATTTCTAAATAAAAGGAATATGTACACTTACCACGCTGTGCTTTGGTCCTCTTCATTCGACGGCCGTGACACAAACAACAACACAGAGTTACACATGGAATAAACAAACATACAGTCAATAACACAATAGGAAAAAGTCTATACAGTGTGTGCAAATGAGGTGAGATAAGGGAGGTAATAAATAGGCCATAGTGACGAAATAATTACAATTTAGCAATTAAACACTGGAGTGATAAATGTGCAGAAGATGAATGTGCAGGTAGAGAGAGATACTGGGGTGCAAAGGAGCAAGGAGAAATAATAACAGTATGGGGATGAGGTAGTTGGATGGGCTATTTACAGATGGGCTATGGACAGGTGCAGTGATCTTTCAGCTGCTCTGACAGCTGGTGCTTAAAGTTAGAGAGGGAGATATGAGTCTCCAGCTTCAGTGATTTTTGCAATTAGTTCCAGTCATTGACAGCAGAGAACTGGAAGGAAAGGCAGCTAAAAGAGGAATTGGCTTTGGGGGTGACCAGTGGAATATACCTGCTGGAGCGCGTGCTACGGGTGGGTGCTTCTATGGTGACCAGTGAGCTGAGATAAGGTGGGGCTTTACCTAGCAAAGACTTTTATAGATGACCTGGAGCCAGTGGTATTGGCGACAAAATGAAGCGACGGCCAGCCAACGAGAGCATACAGGTCGCAGTGGTGGTAGTATATGGGGATTTGGTGACAAAACAGATGCCACTGTGATAGACTGCATCACATTTGCTGAGTAGAGTGTTGGAGGCTATTTTGAAAATGAAGTCGAGGATCGGTAGGATAGTAAGTTTTACGAGGGTATGTTTGGCAGCATGAGTGAAGGATACTTTGTTACGAAATAGGAAGACGATTCTAGATTTAATTTTGGATTGGAGATGCTTAATGTGAGTCTGGAAGGAGAGTTTACAGTATAACCAGGCACCTGGGTATTTGTATATGTCCACATATTCTAAGTCAGAACCGTCCAGAGTAGTGTTGCTGGATGGGCGGGCAGGTGCTGGTAGCGATCGGTTGAAGAGCATGCATTTAGTTTTACTTGCATTTTAAGGGCAGTTGGAGGCCACGGAAGGAGAGTTGTATGGCATTGAAGCTCGTCTGGAGGTTAGTTTGCGGAGTGTCCAAAGAGGGACCAGAAGTATACAAAATGGTATCGTCTGCATAGGGGTGGATCAGGGAGTCACCAGCAGCAAGAGCGACATCATTGATGTATACAGAGAAAATAGTCAGCCCAAGAATTCAACCCTGAGGCACCCCCATAGAGACTGCCAGAGGTCCCGAAAACAGGCCCTCCGATTTGACACACTGAACTCAGTGTGGGCAGTCATTTGAGAAACCAAGGCTGTTGAGTCTGCCAACAAGAATGTGGTGATTGACAGAGTCAAAAGCCTTGGCCAGGTCTATGAATACAGCTGCACAGTATTTTATCTTATTGATGGGGGTTATGATTTCGTTTAGGACCTTGGCTGAGGTGCACCCATGACCAGCTTGGAAACCAGATTGCATAGCGGAGAAGGTACGGTGGGATTCGAAATGGTCGGTGATCTGTTTGTTAACTTGGCTTTCGAAGACCTTAGAAAGGCAGGGTAGGATAGATATGGGTCTAGAGTGTCACCCCCTTTGAAGAGGGGGATGACAGTGGCAGCTTTCCAATCTTTGGGGATCTCAGACCATACGAAAGAGAGGTCCAGATTGTCTAGTCCTGCTAATTTGTAGAGGTCCAGATTTTGCAGCTCTTTCAGAACATCAGCTATTTGGATTTGGGTGAAGGAGAAATAGGGGAGGATTGGGAAAGTTGCTGTGGGGGGTGCAGGGCTATTGACCAGGGCAGGGGTGGCCAGGTGTAAAGCCTGGCCAGCTGTAGAAAAATGCTTATTGAAATTCTCAATTATCGTGGATTTATCGGTGTTGACAGTGTTTCTTATTTACCATGGACTTTCAGTGTCCCATAACTGTTTTGAGTTTGTGGTGCAAGATGCAAATTTCTGTTTGAAAAAGCTAGCCTTTGCTTTCCTAACTGCCTGTGTATATTGGTTCCTAACTTCCCTGAAAAGTTGCATATCGCGGGGGCTATTCGATGCTAATGCAGTACGCCACAGGATGTTTTTGTGCTGGTCAAGGGCAGTCGGGTCTGGAGTGAACCATGGGCTATATCTGTTCCTGTTTTTTTTTTTTATTAATGGGGCATGCTTATTTAAGATTGTGAGGATAGCACTTTTAAAGAATAACCAGGCATGTTCTACTGACGGAATGAGGTCAGTATCCTTCAAGGATACCCGGGCCAGGTTGATTAGAAAGGCCTGCTCACTGAAGTGTTTTAGGGAGGGTTTGACAGTGATGAGGGGTGGTCGTTTGACCGCAGACCCATAACGGACGCTAGGAGTGAGGCAGTGATCGCTGAGATCCCGGTTGAAGACGGCAAAGGTGTATTTGGAGTGCAGGTTGGTTAGGATGATATATATAAGGGTGCCTGTGTTTACGGATTTGGGGTTGTACCTGGTAGATTCATTGAGAATTTGTGTGAGATTAAAGGCATCAAGCTTAGATTGTAGGATGGCCGGGGTGTTAAGCATGTCCCAGTTTAGGTCACCTAACAGCACGAGCTCTGAAGATAGATGGGGGCAATCAATTCACATATGGTGTCCAGGGCACAGCTGGGGTCAGAAAGTGGTCTATAGCAAGCAGCAACGGTGAGAGACTTGTTTCTGGAAAGGTGGATTTTTAAAAGTATAAGCTCAAATTGTTCGGGCACAGACCTGGATAGTAATACAGAACTCTGCAGGCTATCTCTGCAGTAGATTGAAACTCCGCCCCCTTTGGCAGTTCTATCTTTTCGGGAAATGTTATAGTTAGGGATGGAAATTTCAGGGTTTTTGGTGGCCTTCCTAAGCCAGGATTCAGACATGACTTGGACATATGAGTTGGCACAGTGTGCTAAAGCAGTGGATAAAACAAACTCAGAGAGGAGGCTTCTAATGTTAACATGCATGAAACCAAGGCTTTTACGGTTACAGAAGTCAACAAATGACAGCGCCTGGGGAATGGGAGTAGAGCTAGGCACTGCAGGGCCAGGATTAACCTCTACATCACCAGAGGAGGAGTAGGGTAAGGGTATGGCTAACAGCTGTAAGACTGGTCATCTAGTACGTACGGAACAGAGAGTAAAAGGAGCAGGTTTCTGGGTGCGGTAGAATAGATTCGATGCATAATGTACAGACAAAGGTATGGTAGGATGGGAGTACAGTGGAGGTAAACCTAGGCATTGAGTGACAATGAGAGAGGTATTGTCTCTAGAGACATCAATTAAACCAGGTGAGGTCACCGCATGGGTGGGAGGTGGGACAAGAGGGTTAGCTGAGGCGTATTGAGCAGGGCTGGAGGCTCTACAGTGAAATACGACAATAATCACTAACCAAAACAGCAATGGACAAGGCGTATTGACATTAGAGAGAGGCATGCATAGCCGAGTGATCATAGGGTCCAGTGTGTAGCTGGGCGGGCTGGAGACACGGCGATTCAGACAACTAACGGGCCTAGAAGATATATATAGATCTATATATACAGTGCCTTGCAAAAGTATTCATCCCCTTGGTGTTTTCCCTATTTTTTTGCATTACAACCTGTAATTTTAAATCGGTTTTTATTTGGATTTCATGTAATGGACATACACAAAATAGTCCAAAAGGTGAAGTGAAATGAAAAAAATTACCTGTTTCATTTTTTAAAATATAAAATAAAAACAGAAAAGTGGTGCGTGCATATGTATTCACCCCCTTTGCTATGACATATATTGCAACCAATTACCTTCAGAAGTCACCTAATTAGTTAAATAAAGTCAACCTGTGTGCAATCTAAGTGTCGCATGATCTCAGTATATATAAATCTGTTCTGAAAGGCCCCAGTGTCTGCAATACCACTAAGCAAGGGGCAACACCAAGCAAGCGGCACCATGAAGACCAAGGAGCTCTCCAAACAGGTCAGTAATGAAGTTGTGGAGAAGTACAGATCAGGGATGGGTAATAAAAAGTATCAGAATTTGAACATCCCAAGGAGCGCCATTTAAACCCATTATTAAAAAATGTAAAGAATAGGGCACCACAACAAACCTGCCAAGAGAGGGCCACCCACCAAAACTCACAGACCAGGCAAGGAGGACATTAATCAGAGAGGCAACAAAGAGACCAAAGATAACCCTGAAGGAGTTGCAAAGCTCCACAGCGGAGATTGGAGGAGTATCTGTCCATAGGGACCACTTTAAGGGTACACTCCACAGAGCTGGGCTTTATGGAAGAGTGGCCAGAAAAAAAATCAAACATGTTTGGTGTTCGCCAAAAGGCAAGTGGGACACTCCTCAAACATATGGAAGAAGGTACTCCGATCAGATGAGACTAAAATTGATATTTTTGGCCATCAAGAAAAACGCTGTCTGGCATAAACCAAACACCTCTCATCACCCCGAGATAACCATCCCCACAGTGAAGTATGAGGGTGGCAGAATGGAAGGAATGATGGATGGTGCTAAATACAGGGAAATTCTTGAAGGAAACATGTTTGTCTCCCAGAGATTTGAGACTGGGACAGAGAACCTTCCAGCAGAACAATGACCCTAAGCATACTGCTAAAGCAACACTCGAGCGGTTTAAGGGGAAATGTTTAAATGTCTTGGAATGGCCTAGTCAAAGCCCAGACCTCAATCCAATTGAGGTATGTGGTATGACTTAAAGATTGATGTACACCAGCGGAACACATCCAACTTGAAGGAGCTGTAGCAGTTTTCCCTTGAAGAATGGGCAAAAATCCCAGTGGCTATATGTGCCAAGCTTATAGAGACATACCCCAAGAGACTTGCAGCAAAAGGTGGCTCTACAAAATATTGACCTTGGGGGGGGTGAATAGTTATGCAAGCTCAAGTTTTCTACTTTTTGGTCTTGTTTCTTGTTTGTTTCACAAGAAAAAATAAGTGGTATGCATGTTGTGTAAATCAAATGATACAACCCCCCCCCAAAATCTATTTTAATTACTGGTTGTAAGGCAACAAAATAGGAAAAATGCAAGCCACTGTATATATTCACCAGGAAATGACATCATGAACTTGTTTCTATTTATTTTTTACAATATGGTGTCCAAACATTTTAAGAGATGGGATTAATCTGCCTCTGTCTTCCACCATCCTTCTTACAATTCCCGACAGGTTATTAAAATGCCTTGAGTGATCTGCACTCAAATTTGAACTAATATTAACTTTCCAATGCTTCTGCGCCCAACCTCGAGGTGAGAAAATAACTGTGTGAATAATGAAAAAGCAATGGAAACCACAAAAGGAACCACACTGGTTCAACTTCACTCATTGGCAGGGTTAGTATTTTGGATGCTATTGAAGCTGAGCTCATCCGGTTGATTTATTAGTGTTTTGATGTTTCTGCTAGAATGTGAATATAATCCTAATTTACGGAAATGTTCATCTTTAGTCTGGCAGCTGTCATCAGGTCCTCTCTTTTATACTGGCAGCTTAATCCAAGCAGTATCAATCACTTCTTATCTAATCTTCTTTATTGGACTGGAATCATGCTACACTATTTTCCATTGTCTGAGATAGAGCTCTCTTTGTTCCAGACACTGAGTTTACCACAGGTTGAATAATCTATTAATTTAGACTCATTTGGCTTTATCTAGTTTAACATTTTGTTTGGTATACATTTCTCTTATGTGGGACAGGAACTCCGCTATTTCATTTATTTTTCACTAAATACTGTAATTGATTTCATCTAAGAGAGAAACAGTATATTGACAATGTTATTGCATTTTCTTTGTATCCTCTGTTTTAGTATCCATATACTTGAATTGTCTGTTAGCAGTTAAACTACACGTCTGTTTACTCAGGCAAGCCTTGAAGCAGCTTGGAGTTTAGGCCAAAGGATATCCTGGTTTTTCATCCAGATAACGTAGTATGTGCTGTATACTGTCTTGTTACTCTATGTGAATCATTTACGTTTACATTTAAGTCATTTAGCAGACGCTCTTATCCAGAGCGACTTACAAATTGGTGCATTCACCTTATGACATCCAGTAGAATAGTCACTTTACAATAGTGCATCTAAATCTTAAAGGGGGTGAGAAGGATTACTTATCCTATCCTAGGTATTCCTTAAAGAGGTGGGGTTTCAGGAGTCTCCGGAAGGTGGTGATTGACTCCGCTGTCCTGGCGTCGTGAGGGAGTTTGTTCCACCATTGGGGGGCCAGAGCAGCGAACAGTTTTGACTGGGCTGAGCGGGAACTGTACTTCCTCAGTGGTAGGGAGGCGAGCAGGCCAGAGGTGGATGAACGCAGTGCCCTTGTTTGGGTGTAGGGCCTGATCAGAGCCTGGAGGTACCGAGGTGCCGTTCCCCTCACAGCTCCGTAGGCAAGCACCATGGTCTTGTAGCGGATGCGAGCTTCAACTGGAAGCCAGTGGAGAGAGCGGAGGAGCGGGGTGACGTGAGAGAACTTGGGAAGGTTGAACACCAGACGGGCTGCGGCGTTCTGGATGAGTTGTAGGGGTTTAATGGCACAGGCAGGGAGCCCAGCCAACAGCGAGTTGCAGTAGTCCAAACGGGAGATGACAAGTGCCTGGATTAGGACCTGCGCCGCTTCCTGTGTGAGGCAGGGTCGTACTCTGCGGATGTTGTAGAGCATGAACCTACAGGAACGGGCCACCGCCTTGATGTTAGTTGAGAACGACAGGGTGTTGTCCAGGATCACGTCAAGGTTCTTAGCGCTCTGGGAGGAGGACACAATGGAGTTGTCAACCGTGATGGCGAGATCATGGAACGGGCAGTCCTTCCCCGGGAGGAAGAGCAGCTCCGTCTTGCCGAGGTTCAGCTTGAGGTGGTGATCCGTCATCCACACTGATATGTCTGCCAGACATGCAGAGATGCGATTCGCCACCTGGTCATCAGAAGGGGGAAAGGAGAAGATTAATTGTGTGTCGTCTGCATAGCAATGATAGGAGAGACCATGTGAGGTTATGACAGAGCCAAGTGACTTGGTGTATAGCGAGAATAGGAGAGGGCCTAGAACAGAGCCCTGGGGGACACCAGTGGTGATTGCGCGTGGTGAGGAGACAGATTCTCGCCACGCCACCTGGTAGGAGCGACCTGTCAGGTAGGACGCAATCCAAGCGTGGGCCGCGCCGGAGATGCCCAACTCGGAGAGGGTGGAGAGGAGGATCTGATGGTTCACAGTATCGAAGGCAGCCGATAGGTCTAGAAGGATGAGAGCAGAGGAGAGAGAGTTAGCTTTAGCGGTGCAGAGCGCCTCCGTGATACAGAGAAGAGCAGTCTCAGTTGAATGACTAGTCTTGAAACCTGACTGATTTGGATCAAGAAGGTCATTCAGAGAGAGATAGCGGGAGAGCTGGCCAAGGACGGCACGTTCAAGAGTTTTGGAGAGAAAAGAAAGAAGGGATACTGGTCTGTAGTTGTTGACATCGGAGGGATTGAGTGTAGGTTTTTTCAGAAGGGGTGCAACTCTCGCTCTCTTGAGGACGGAAGGGACGTAGCCAGCGGTCAGGGATGAGTTGATGAGGGAGGTGAGGTAAGGGAGAAGGTCTCCGGAAATGGTCTGGAGAAGAGAGGAGGGGATAGGGTCAAGCGGGCAGGTTGTTGGGCGGCCGGCCGTCACAAGACGCGAGATTTCATCTGGAGAGAGAGGGGAGAAAGAGGTCAGAGCACAGGGTAGGGCAGTGTGAGCAGAACCAGCGGTGCCGTTTGACTTAGCAAACGAGGATCGGATGTCGTCGACCTTCTTTTCAAAATGGTTGACGAAGTCATCTGCAGAGAGGGAGGAGGGGGGGGGGGAGGGGGAGGAGGATTCAGGAGTGAGGAGAAGGTGGCAAAGAGCTTCCTAGGGTTAGAGGCAGATGAATCACTTCTCTCCTCTTTTTATGACACTTTATTTATTTTATGGAACTCTGTGACCAGTCTGAGCCGTCAGTAATGTGTGAACTCCATCTCAGCAGTCTCTGATTCTAGGGTACAGCGGACATGTTAGTTCTGCTCCTAAATGGGGTTCTCTGCAGCTGGAGATGTTTTGGAGTGTTTTTAAGATTCAGTGTACAGTGGTATGTGGGTCAATTTGTTAGGAAGATTTTATTTCCTGTTTTGAAGTCATGCAACAGGTGCTTCGTTTTTGAAAATGAGAATTATCTCCAATGATCTTTCCTTTTGAAGTTTAGGTTATTATATTTTTTTTACAATACCTGTCTGTGCATATTAAGTGTGCTTTAGTCTATGGTACAATCCTCTGGTACAAGCCTCTGGTTCAAACTTGCTTTATGGTATGAGATTTATAAAATAAACACCAATGCCATGCAATGCAACAGGGACTGCACAGTTTGTATAAAAGCCTGATATATGAAATAAACCCCTGCAAAACTGCCATCACAGTGTAAGAGCAACCTCATCTATAATAGTGACACATTCTTGGATGTTTGAAGTGATAAATTTATGGTCTTGTTGAACAACATTGTCAAAATGAAGTCATTTCTGGTGCTTAGATGGTTAACCCAGAGAGGGCAGGAAAGAAGCTTTCCATTGGCCATGCTGAATGAAAGTCCTGTGTTCTAGTGTTTCATAGCAGCTGAGGCCTAGCCTCCTGAGCTCAACTCCAGCCCACTCATCTGGTTCTATTTAAGGCCTCTGGTGTCGACTCTTATGATTGGCGTACACAACCCCCCTACTCTTCCTCCAGCCCCAACGAGGAGGAGAAGGAGGCTTTTTAGCAGTGTTTATTTTCCAGGGGAAACCGTTCCTCTATCCCACTACACTGTCCCATCTGTAAACTGCTGCTGCTCTGTCTCACTATTGCTCTCCTCTCTTTCTCCTCTCTCTTTCTCTACCTAAACCCATCTATTCCTATTTTTATTATCTCAAGTTTGGACAATGGATGAGGCCCCCCAACATCATAGAATGGATTCTCTTCAGCTAACTGCTTGATGTTTTTGGGGGGACTTTTAGTTTTCTTTTTAGACTCTCCACTGCCCCTGGTTTTGGGCTGGTGGGGGATCCAGCTATATGGCCAGACTCTTGGGAAGATGCACTGAGCCCAGCGTGTGTTCCCATTGGCTAAGGTCTACTGACAAATTGGCCTATGGCACAGCGGGTGCCCGGCAGTCGCTCTCGCGGACCCATGCCCGGGAGTTGGCTGACAGCTTGTTTTTTCCCATCAACCCCAGGCTTGGATGGTGCGGATCCTATGCTACTGGAGCAGTACATGGTGGTGGCCAACTATGAGAAGCAGGAGCCAGCGGAAATCAGCCTGCAGGCCGGCGAACTGGTGGACGTCATCGATAAGAGCGAGAGCGGTGAGTTACCAACTTACACATGCATATGCATACACATGCACGCACACACACACAGAGATGCACATGCATGCACACTTTCCGGCCAGCATCAACATGAGCACTTCCATTTTCACCTCTCAGTCTGGGTTTCCTGTCTTTCCCTCATCCCGATAGTTTCCCTCATGTTACCTCCTCTCCCTATCTTTCTCTCTCTCTCCCCTCCCTCTTTGTCCACAGCCTTCCAACTGTGCCTTAGCCCCATCTGGAGGCTTGCTTTGGCCTGCAGAGAGGCCTGTTTTTTTTCCCTTTGTTGGTTTAGGCTGGGGGCCAGAATGTTGCTTTTTGTAGGGGGAACGTCTCTCAGACTTCTTTATTAATTATCCAGCTCACTTTAATGGAAAGACATATGCCAGCTGCACAGGGTCCTGAGTCAGCTGCTTAACCTCTAAAAATGGAGTGCTAGGAGTGCTAAACCCTGCACACACAGCCCTTAAGAACTGAAAATGATTTTCATCTAGCCCTTGTTATGAGATTCATTCAATTTGTCTTTTTTCTGTAAGTGTATTTCACAATGAGGTGTGGTAGACGTTCGCAGAGCTGCCTCTTGACTATTATGCATATTATGCCCTCCAGTAGAAACAAAGACATGATGTACTCTTTATAAAGTGGCCTTACTTGATGATGGCCTTTCCTTACTTGATGATGGCCTTTCCTTTCTTGATGATGGCCTTGCCTTACTTGAGGATGGCCTTGCCTTACTTGAAGATGGCCTTGCCTTACTTGAGGATGGCCTTGCCTTACTTGAGGATGGCCTTGCCTTACTTGAGGATGGCCTTGCCTTACTTGAGGATGGCCTTGCCTTTCTTGAGGATGGCCTTGCCTTTCTTGAGGATGGCCTTGCCTTTCTTGAGGATGGCCTTGACTTTCTTGAGGATGGCCTTGCCTTTCTTGAGGATGGCCTTGCCTTTCTTGAGGATGGCCTTGCCTTTCTTGAGGATGGCCTTGCCTTTCTTGAGGATGGCCTCACTTGATGATGGTCTTACTTGATATGATGTCAGTGTTTACTTTTGCCGCTACACTTTGACACAGTTAAGGCTTCTCACAAACCCTTGCACTATAACATCAAAGCACATCTCACCAATTAACTGAACCACAGTTTTAGCTGATGCAGCATAAGGAAACCTGTAGTTTTACTGTCCCTTCAGCAGAATGAAATGAGAGGTTTTGTCATGTCCATCTCATGAGCCTCTAGAGAGAGAGAGACAGGCTCTGTAACAGAGGTTGACATCCTGGCTTTAATGGTGTGCCCAGACAGTAAAGCACTAATGGGACTCATGTGTTCTTCAGAGGGGAGGAGAAACGGGGATCAGAAAGCAATTGGTTTCACATTGGGTGTGAGTGAAACCCCATGCCATAGTGGCCTAAAGGAATAGAGTCAATTGGCTGCTTTGAAGTGTCTGTACCCAACCTTTTGAGTTCCTCCATTTATTTTCCTGTCTTGGTCCAGTTGGATTTGAGCCCACTAGGGAGTCACTTTGAGGCAGATTTCCAAACACCTTGAAGTCCTTTTGCCCAAGGCCTTGACCTGAGTCCTTTCCTCCATAATTAGCAAGGACCTTGATGGATGGTGCTGGAGACTGGCTGCAGTACATTTTGATGACTACAGGGTAAATGTGTCACTGGTTAGGGAGTTCATCCACCTGCAGGTCTAACTGAATCACTGTTTGATTCATAGGAACACAACCTATAGTGTATAGACAGTATTTGACATAAAGGACTCAAAGCACTGTAGGCTAGGGACTCCCAAGTATTATAAAGGTAGCTAAAGCCAATCCACTCAGCGTACTGTGTTCAACAAAATGGTTAGCATTAGCTGAAGCCTATTTTGTTATACAGAATGTTTAGCGTTAGCTAAAGCCTGTAGTGTTCATCAAAACCGTTAGCATTTGCTGAAGCCTGTTGTGTTCAACAGAATGGTTTGCATTAGCTAAAGCCTTGACACCTCCTGGACAGCATAGGCTAAGCTGCAATGTGGGTGACATCATTCCTCAGCCCTGTGCCAATGCTAACAGTTCCAGGTGTGCGTAAAAGAGTCCATTTAGTTTATTATCCATTTCTCACAGAATAAGTTAATGTCTTTTATGGCAACTGACAGGTTGCTTTCTCTCTCAGACTTTCAGTGGTGAACAAGTTAGTTATAGGCTCTTTATGAACCCAAAGCTGCTAAAAAGTCTCCATACTTCTCTGTGGAATGATGCCAAAAAGGTTCTGCAGGTCTTTAGAGGCTTGTACATTTATTAAAGGGTGTGAATATGGTGTGTTGACATTTTACCATTCCTCTTCTACAGAGTGCTATCATGAATAAGATGGCTGGGAATGTAATTTGTCCTTATGTCTGTGTAGTGTATGCATGGCGTAAGAGTGCAATTATATTGTGCTTTACTTATTACCATGTTGGTTCTCAAATGTGAACATAGAGTTACTTACCAAAGTGCTTTCTATGTACCTTCATTGTACAAGGTAAATTTAAATGTGAATTTCACTGTTACCGTATCCAAGGTTAATGCCATTGTAATGCAAAGGATTGCCCACTACACTAAAGGGAAGGCATGTGTTCTTACATTGGATTATATAATATATTTCTTACAGTGGCTTTGAATCTAGGTCATATATGCAAGCTCCGGTTTATCAGTGTTCCATGTCCCTTTACCAGGACAAGTCAGTATTTTCCATTGCAATGGTTTGTTGATACTGTACTGCTTTTGGCCTCCAGTCGCTGTCATAGTTAATAATGATTCATGTTTTCATGAGAGGGTGTTCCTTGTTATTGGATCAGGTACCAGAGGGGTATACTACAAAGCAAGCCCAATGACTTAACTAGCTAACTTATTCTGAAATAACTTTACATTTGTTAGAAAGATATGCTTGAAATTGACTCAACAACCAAAACAACATATCTAGCTGGCTAAATCATTGATCCTGGTTTGTACTATATTCCTCTGGTTAATCAACATAGCTCAGAATGGCAATGTGTGTTGTGGACGCACTCAGCTCTGATTTTATTTTTCACATTTTTTTCTTTTTTTTTATGTATATCATCATAGAATTCTTGTGAAATAATCTTTAAGACAAGGAATGCTGCGCTGCCAGGACTCATCCAAGACAGAGAAATGGTACAAGATCTATGTTTTTGATTATGTAATTTTCTCAGCGTTGCATAAAAATCAATTGCCACTTTTTAGGATACTCAAAAGAAGTGTTCCATCAGTGTTTTTATCCCTGATGCCCTTGCAGTTGCTTGCATTTGTTTGATTGCAATTCCTCTAATGGTCTATTTTCACAACTGAATTAAGTCAGAGCTTGTCAGAGAGAGACCCTAGCTTTGAAGAGTAGAGGTGTGTGGGGTGGGGAGAGAGTCAGGGGGAATATGGAAAAAGCCATTTCCTGCCAAAGTTAGTGGTTCAGAGGTTGGTTCATTATAATGGATCCTCCAGGATGCTCCTCAACATATACACTGTGTTAGAGAGATGTTAACCAAGGATAGGCTAAACTAGCACTCCACTTTTTAACCTTCACTTAACCAGGTGGGTCAATTAAGAACAATGTCGTCTTTATGGCAATTACGACCTGGCACAACAGACCCAGTGCATTTCTCTGAGGTTCAAGTGCACTTCAGTCTACTGTTGAACTTTTCTTGTTATCGAAATGTGTAGGAAAGGTAAAGAATTTCCATCTTGAGGTATGCTGCCTGTTGTCTAGTCTACTATATACCTCAAGGGCAGTGTTAAGCTAGCCTTGCCCAGTCCAACCCAGATAATATCCCTCTAAATCTTTTCTGACCACTGTGCGTTTACATTGGCCTTGCTCCAAGTCTAGATCAGCTTTTTGAATTGTAATTTGCCAAATTAACTCCAGGAATGTCTGTGTCGGAGAGGGCAGCAACTCGGGTTTGTCAGCCCCTCAGGCTCTCATAGCCTCTCTGTACCACCCTGCGTGTGTTTCCGTCAATGAACCAATAACTGCGTTAATCAGTGGTGAATTCTGGGAACACGTTGTAGGGTATTTTAGTCTGCTTAAGGGCTCTCAAATGTTAAAGCTGTGTCCCAATTCTCTTCCCCATCTCTCTTCGTTATTGATGGACCATGGATACGTTGAGGAGGAACTAGATGGCTTTCCTACGTACTGTATTACTCTCTGCTCTTAAATCCTCTCTGATACTGTAGATCAGTGTTCATGAGGGACAGGAGATGTGAATAGGAAGCTGTTGAACACCATTTGGCTACGGCCAGACAATGGACATGAACCAATGGATTCGTGAGGCGCCTCACACTTAGGAACAACCATTAAAGTTAAATAGCATTTTAGAGGGTTGGGATATCAGGCACATCTCACATGCCATCTGTGCTGTCTAGAGCCTGGGACTGTAGAAGGCTTTTCTAAAGCTACGTACAGTACACCATGAGGGGATCCTTTCATATTCTAAGGTGCTGCGTGGGTTGTTCCTTAGGTCAACATTAGTTCTTATGGCGTTTTTCGCCTAGCACTTTTAACAGAACCATCGCTGGTAATTGGACCCAGTGTTTTATAAAAGAACTGAAAGTGAATGTATTGCAATTGATATATTTCCCCTTTGATACAGTGTTAATAACTACAGAAGCTTGAACTGAATTAGGTTTTCTCCTGCAGTGCTTTGAATTTACCACAGGAGGACTCCAATGATGTTGTAGAAACAGTCTAATAGTTATGTAAATAAGGTATTTATATTCTTAATACATTTGCAAACATTTCTAAAAACCTGTTTTCGCTTTGTCATTATGGGTTATTGTTAGTGATGCACCAATATGACATTTTTGGCCAATACCGATATCCGATATTTTCCTTTGCGCCCCAAAAAAAACAGTTACCGATAACCGATATTTATCATTTTAGCCGCCTTTTTAAGCATTCTAGTACACTTAAATAGTTAACACACACATGGACACAGCGGTCTAAGGCACTGCATCTAAGTGCAAAAGGCCCTGGTTCGAATCCAGGCTGTATCACATCCGGCCCTGATTGGGAGTCCCATAGGGCGGCGCACAATTGGCCCAGCGTTGTCCGGGTTTGGCCGGAGTAGGCTGTCATTGTAAATAAGAATGTTGTTCTTAATTGACTTGCCTATGTAAATAAAGGTCACACACTCACACCACACTGACCAAAAAGTTATTTTGTTGGCATTTACGTATGTCCCCATTTACCAGTAAAACATCATCAAAACCTATTTCTTTCACTTACCTGCTGTGCTGTTTCGTTGTTCATTTGTTAGGTCATTTCATTCTCAACCATTTTCTATGGAACGCCAATTTGGTCTTTGCCATGGAAAGGCGTTTTGGTCTTTGCGTGTCAAAAAATATACTATTTAACACTTTGACGTGTCAATTAAGCTTGATGACCAATCAGGACCTGAAATGACTGCACGTCACATAATAATTTAACACGTTCATAATTTTTTTTACATAGTTATTACACATTGATTACACTATCACTCGTATTTCATGTCACAACGATTCGTCGATAGGTATGCTAATATGCTAGTGAAGTTGTCTCGCGCACGTACAGTGCTGGTCATAAAAAAAAAAAAAGGCTAGCTAGATCATGGATGCAAACAATGTTCTTCCCCAAAAACAAAGCAAAACGACATATGTTTAAGTAACTATAGTTAGCTAGCTAACCTATAGCTAGGCGTCATAATCTAAAATAACCCTAATTTATAAGACAGTTCTTATTTGAGTAATGGTGGTCAAATCAAATCAAATCAAATGTTATTTGTCACATACACATGGTTAGCAGATGTTAATGCGAGTGTAGCGAAATGCTTGTGCTTCTAGTTCCGACAATGCAGTAATAACCAACAAGTAATCTAACTAACAATTCCAAAACTACTGTCTTATACACAGTGTAAGGGGATAAAGAATATGTACATAAAGATATATGAATGAGTGATGGTACAGAGCAGCATAGGCAAGATACAGTAGATGGTATCGAGTACAGTATATCCATATGAGATGAGTATGTAAACAAAGTGGCATAGTTAAAGTGGCTAGTGATACATGTATTACATAAGGATGCAGTAGATGATATAGAGTACAGTATATATGTATGCATATGAGATGAATAATGTAGGGTATGTAACATTATATTAGGTAGCATTGTTTAAAGTGGCTAGTGATATATTTTACATCATTTCCCATCAATTCCCATTATTAAAGTGGAGTCAGTGTGTTGGCAGCAGCCACTCAATGTTAGTGGTGGCTGTTTAACAGTCTGATGGCCTTGAGATAGAAGCTGTTTTTCAGTCTCTCGGTCCCAGCTTTGATGCACCTGTACTGACCTCGCCTTCTGGATGATAGCGGGGTGAAAAGGCAGTGGCTTGGGTGGTTGTTGTCCTTGATGATCTTTATGGCCTTCCTGTAACATCGGGTGGTGTAGGTGTCCTGGAGGGCAGGTAGTTTGCCCCCGGTGATGCGTTGTGCAGACCTCACTACCCTCTGGAGAGCCTTACGGTTGTGGGCGGAGCAGTTGCCGTACCAGGCGGTGATACAGCCCGCCAGAATGCTCTCGATTGTGCATCTGTAGAAGTTTGTGAGTGCTTTTGAAGCCGAATTTCTTCAGCCTCCTGAGGTTGAAGAGGCGCCGCTGCCCCTTCTTCACGATGCTGTCTGTGTGAGTGGACCAATTCAGTTTGTCTGTGATGTGTATGCCGAGGAACTTAAAACTTACCCTCTCCACTACTGTTCCATCGATGTGGATAGGGGGGTGTTCCCTCTGCTGTTTCCTGAAGTCCACAATCATCTCCTTAGTTTTGTTGACGTTGAGTGTGAGGTTATTTTCCTGACACCACACTCCGAGGGCCCTCACCTCCTCCCTGTAGGCCGTCTCGTCGTTGTTGGTAATCAAGCCTACCACTGTTGTGTCGTCCGCAAACTTGATGATTGAGTTGTAGGCGTGCGTGGCCACGCAGTCGTGGTCGGACCCATCTATGTGAAGCTAGCCGCAATAAGGATTAGCCACAACAGTGGACATTTCGGTTTGCCTTCAAAATATATGGTATGGCATAATTCTACTATTTTTATTAATTTGCATTACTGTCAATGACATACTGTTATTTTGAAGGCAAACCCCCAAAACCACTATTGTGATTAATCCTTATTGTGGCTAGCTTCAGAACACATGTCCCGGTCCAGTCGAGCCTCACTAGCCAGATGAAGCTAACTAGCAGCTTATAACGTTCGCTTTACAACAGGGTTAAGTAGCTGACTAACTATTTATTTTAATGACCTGAAGTTCAGTTTCAATAGGCGAACAAGTGGCAACCTAGCTAATAGTTTCTCACAAGGATTCCTAAATCATTGTTAAGAATAATGAAAATGACTGCAGTTTCTACTGGTCATTGTTTTCAGGCCGGTTGAATTGGTGCTAGCTTGGTACCAATCTAAAGCTAGCTACCCCAGAAGTTGCAGTCAAACAAATTATGCTTTTATTACCAACGCGGTATTGAAAACACATCATGGCCGATGTTTGCAGACTTTTTCTGTAAAGCTTTGACAGTGCTACTGTATCTTTTTTGACACGCAAATACTTCAACAGCGTTCCATAGTATGTATGTTGTGAAGCTAATAGCAGTGATGCTGTTACTGTGTAGGGCGACGTCTGAAAAATAGTGCACTTGGTAGTGTGTACCGGTGCTTGACCAGTCGGCGAAAGCCATCGTCACCCACGACAGAACGGTTGATTGTCAAGGGCAATGAATTCCATTATCTTGGATTTTTTTTCGGGCAGCCTAGTCATTGTGTGTAGATTGATGCGGGGGATAAAACATATATTTAATACGTTAGAGCCTTATTCTAAAATGTAAAAAGTCCAAACAGAAGGCACCTCAATACTATGTTAATTACACTGCATATCATTATAGTTTAGATGAGTGCATAATGGTATATATTCACTGTAGGAAAATCTGGAGTTGCTTGTCGTGTCCCATCTTTGTCTTGAGCACTAAATATATTGATTACAGTAAAAAGGAGACTGGAGTGTTTAACCTAATAGTGTTTCCGGACAACAGGTACTGTAGGGGAGACCAATAGGGCTGGCCCTCCTCGACAGATAGGTTCCTCTCTTTTGTCCTCCCTCGGAGAAAGAGAGAGGAGCAGAGTAGTGGATACAAGTAGATACAAATAAAGCTTTATCACTTTGAAGTCTGAACCAAAAATCTGTTTACTTCCTCCACTTTCTCCTTTCAAAGTAATCCATACTGTAGCAGTACCGTTTTTCTTCTCACCCCCTAGAGCCACATTACGACACACATGGCTTACATAATCAGCATCGTTTTTAATGATTCATTTTCTTTGTAAACAAAACAAAGAATCCACTGGGAACACACTGGTTGAATCAGTTGTTTCAACATAATTTGGCAATGTAATGTGATGTGGAAAATACATTGGATTTGAAAAAGTCATCAACCAGTACTGTTTTCATAACATTGGAACCAACGTTGTAAACATTGAAATTAGAGTAAAACTTAAACTTAAATACAGTGGACCCAACCTAGCACTGTTGCAGTTCTTGACACAAACCGGTGTGCCTTCTACCATACACCGTTCAAAGGCACTTAAATATTTTGTCTTGCACACCCACCGTCTGAATGGCACACATACACAAGCCATGTCTCAATTTTCTCAAGGAGTGAGATTGGGTTTATGTAGGTTTATTGGATCTTTGGAAGTTTAGAAGTAGTTACCATTAGCCCTTATACATGTTTTTTCATAATGTACAGAATATATACTATCCAAGCAAATGTTGATATTTGGTTGTGTTCACAATTCAATATCTGGTTTGTCTACAAATTAAAGATTGATTTGTTGGATTCACGTTCCAAAGTTTAAAAAAAAAAAAAAAAAAAAATAGAACTAAATCAAACTTTAAATGCACTTAGATTTTTGGTTGAGATGGAGACGTGAATCCAACATACAGTTGAAGTCGGAATTTTACATACACTTAGGTTGGAGTCATTAAAACTTGTTTTTCAACCACTCCACAATTTTTTTCTTCTTCTTGTTATCAAACTATAGTTTTGGCAAGTCAGTTAGGACATCTCCTTTGTGCATGACGCAAGTCATTTTTCCAACAATTGTTTAGACATTATTTCACTTATAATTCACTGTATCACAATTCCAGTGGGTCAGAAGTTTACATACACTAAGTTGACTGTGCCTTTAAACAGCTTGGAAAATTCCAGAAAATGATGCCATGGCTTTAGAAGCTTCTGATAGGCTAATTGACTATTTGAGTCAATTGGAGGTGTACCTGTGGATGTATTTCAAGACCTACCTTCAAACTCAGTGCCTCTTTGCTTGACATCATGGGAAAATCAAAAGAAATCAGCCAATACGTAAGAAAAAACAATTGTAGACCTCCACAAGTCTGGTTCATCATTGGGAGAAATTTCCAAATGCCTGGAGTTACCACGTTCATCTGTACAAACAATAGTACGCGGATATTAAAACACCATGGGACCACGCAGTCGTTATACCGCTCAGGAAAGAGAAGCGTTCTGTCTCCTAGAGATGAACGTATTTTGGTGCGAAAAATGCATAACAATTTCCAGAACAACAGCAAAGGACCTTGTTAAGACTCTGGATGAAACAGATAGAAAAGTATCTATAACCACAGTAAAACAAGTCCTATATGGACATAACCTGAAAGGCCGCTCAGCAAGGAAGAATCCACTGTTCCTAAACTGCCATAAAAACGCCAGACTACGGTTTGCAACTGCACATGGGGACAAAGATCGTACTTTTTGGAGAAATATCCTCTGGTCTGATGAAACAAAAAATATAAATGTTTGGCTATAATGACCATCGTTATGTTTGGAGGAAAAAGGGGGAGGCTTGCAAGCTGAAGAACACAATCCCAACCGTTAAGCACGGGGGTGGCAGCATCATGTAGTGGGGGTGATTTGCTGCAGGAGGGACTGGTGCACTTCACAAAATAGATTGCATCACGAGGAGAAATTATGTGGATTTATTGAAGCAACATCTCAAGACATCAGTCAGGAAGTTAAAGCTTGGTCGCAAAAGTGTCTTCCAAATGGACAATGACCCCAAGCATACTTCCAAAGTTGTGGCAAAATGGCTTAAGGACAACAAAGTCAAGGTATTGGAGTGGCCATCACATCCCTGACCTCAAACCTATAGAAAATTTGTGGGCAGAAAAAGCATGTGAAAAAAAGCATGTGCGAGCAAGGAGGCCTACAAACCTGACTCAGTTACAGTCGTGGCCAAAAGTTGAGAATGCCACAAATATTCATTTCCACAAAGTTTGCTGCTTCAGTGTCTTTAGGTATTTTGTCAGATTTTACTATGGAATACTGAAGTATAATTACAAGCATTTCATAAGTGTCAAGGCTTTTATTGACAATTACATGAAGTTGATGCAAAGAGCCAGTATTTGCAGTGTTGACCCTTCTTTTTCAAGACCTCTCCACATGTTTCTAATAAAATGAAACCTTCACAAAAAAACAGGTAAACAGAAACTGACCGTGACCCGAACGTGGCGCACACAAATACACACACAGAAAATAAATAATTACCTACAGCATTAGGTGGGAAAAAGGCTGCCTAAGTAGGATTCACAATCAGAGACAACGATAGACAGCTGCCTCTGATTGGGAATCACACTCGGCCAAAAACAAAGAAATAGAAAACATAGAATGCCCACCCAAATCACACCCTGACCTAACCAAATAGAGAATTAAAACAGCTCTCTAAGGTCAGGGCGTAGCAGTAGGCATCTGGATCGTAGACTCATTCTCACTGAAGTACATTAACCCTCAAGTTGCTGGACTGTGGCTTCACATTTTATTTCGATATACAGTTCCTTTCGGAAAGTAGCCCTAAACTCTTTCCACATTTTGTTACGTTACAGCCTCATTCTAAAATGGATTAAATGAAAAAATTCCTCAGCAATCTACACAATACCACGTAATGACAAAGCGAAAACAAGTATACAGACATTTTTGAAAATGTTATACAAATAAAAAACTAACTTATTTACATAAGTATTCAGACTCTATGCTATGGGATTTGAAACTGAGCTCAATTACATCCTGTTTCTATTGATCATCCTTGAGATGTTTCTACAACTGGGTTGGAGTCCACCTGGTGTAAAGTGGGCTCCTGAGTGGCACAGTGGTCTAAGACACTGCATCTCAGTGCAAGTAATGTCACTGCAGTACTTGGATTGAATCCAGGCTGCATCACATCCTACCGTTATTGGGAGTCCAATAGGGCAGTGCACAATCGGCCCAACGTTGTCTGGGTTTGGCCGTAATTGTAAATAAGAATTTGTTCCTAACGGACTTGCCTAGTTGAATAAAGGTGTAATATATATATATATATGTGTGTGTGTGTGTGTGTAATTGATTGGAAACAATTTGTAAAGGCACACACCTGTCTATATAAGGTCCCACAGTTGACACTGCATGTCAGAGCAAAAACCAAGCCATGAGGTCGAAGGAATTGTCTATAGACCTCTGAGACAGGATTGTGTCGAGGCACAGATCTGGGGAAGGGTACCAAAACATTAATGGGGCATTGAAGGTTCCCAAGAGCACAGTGACCTCCATCATTAGTAAATGGAAGAAGTTTGGAACCACCAAGACTCTTCCTAGAGCTAGCCGCCCGGCCAAACTGAGCAATTGGGGGAAAAGGGCCTTAGTCAGGGAGGTGACCAAGAACCCCGATGGTCACTAACATATCTCTAGAGTTCCTCTGTGGAGATGGGAGAACCTTCCTGAAGGATAACCATCTCTGCAGCACTCCACCAATCAGGCCTTTATGGTAGTGGCCAGATGGAAGCCACTCCTCAGTAAAAGGCACATGACAGCCCGCTTGGAGTTTGCTAAAAGGCACCTAAAGAACTCTCACACCATGACAAATAAAATTCTCTGGTCTGATTAAACCAAGATGAATACCAAGTGTCACTTCTGGAGGTAACCTGGCACCATCCCTACGGTGAAGCATGGTGGTGGCAGCATCATGCTGTGGGGATGTTTTTCAGCAGCAGGGACTGGAGACTAGTCAGGTGTGGGTGTAGGTAGATGAGGGGAAACAAATATTTAATACATTTTAGAATAAGGCTGTAACGTAACAAAATGTGTAAAATACAAGGAGTCTGAATGCTTTCCGAAGGCACTGTTCCTCTTTATTTAGGTTGATAGCACGACATTGAAATAATGTTGATTCAAACTATTTTACTATCAACATTGAAACAAGGTCAAATAAAATGTCTAATCAAATATTAAATTCTACGTCATTTCAACCACCCAGTAAACTGTTGTATTGAATCTAGGTATTAATATTATATTTTTTTTATGTGGAATTTTCAGCACTTTTTCAACATATACATAGTTCTGATTATTACGTTGAAATTAGATTGATGCATCAACCTGTTTGTCAGTTTTACCCTAATTTCAATGTTCTTTTTCAAATCCAATGTATTTTCCACATTGATTCCACATCACCAGTGTGTGCTCAACCAGTAGGTGCTCAGTGGGAAGTTTTTTTTCTCCAGATGTGTTTTGTTAGTGTTTTTGTAGCTGTGCATCTCAAGCTGTGTAAATCATGCTTACATAGGCATTTTATCTAGGTGTTAAAATCCTAATTAGATAGTTGGCAACCGTATCCTTTAGTTCAGTACATCCTGTATAAACTCTGTGTGCTATGGCAAACAAACTTTGCAACATAATTTATTTGACTTTTTTCATGGTTTCCTTGCAGTACAACCACTAAAGTTGTCATGACAAACCATTTGTATTGTTTGCAGTAAAGTTGTGACATTTAAATCAGGAAACCTCAATGGTGAAAAAAAACACAGCCGTTTGCGATATTACACTAAGAAAGAAGTCACTGCAAACAACCAACACAGTTTTTGCCCCTCGGACATCATTGCACACGCGACGCTGATCATCTCATCGACAAAAGCAATAACAATGGTGGTGGGGTGGCCAGTGGCGCTCTTTCCTCCTACTGCGGATTCCATCTTTAAGTTTAACAGACCTAAAGGTTCAGTGAATTAATAGAAGACTTCCACCTGAGAGTTGTGGGTTTGACCCTGTTGTCTCACTATTGTCTCACTGAACCACCGATCTAAAGGATCGGGCACAGATCTAAGCACAACTCAGTGGGGAGCTGAGGAGATAAGCACTGCATGGACCTGGACATAAACTTTATGAAATTACTCCTGATTTAAGTGAATGTAGTTTCTTTGGTTTATTTGTCGTGTTTGCAATGGATCCTCGCAATTGCCCCTAAAAGCTAGTTGATGGACACTACAGTATTAAAGGAAAATAGTATTTGCTTTATCCATTGCTTCCTCAGCACAACTAGTGATGCAGACAGACACAGATATGGTGTCACAGAGGATAAAGATTCATACAGCTGCAGGAGGCACAGATGATGATGTTAATAGAGATGACAGACATACACGGTAGATAGACAGACAGATGAGGATGTTAATAGAGATGACAGACAGATGATGTTAATAGAGATGACAGACATACACGGTAGATAGACAGACAGATGAGGATATTGATAGAGATGACAGACATGACAGACATATAGTAGATATACAGACAGATGAGGATGTTAATAGAGATGACAGACATACAATAGATATACAGACAGATGAGGATGCTGATAGAGACTGTAGATATACTGGCAGAATTAAGGTATTATGTGATGGCATTTTGCCAAAACACCTTGAATGTGCTTTCGAAAATGCAACAGAAACAGTTGTAGCACTTTAATATTAATAGTATTTATTACTGAAAGACAAGAGACAGGCTCTGAAAAAAGCATGTTTTTTGGGTTCCTGTCATTTGCACCTACGTTTTATAAACCTGCGTTCGCAAGGAAATCAGCACTTGTGTAGTGGGCATGTGTTTCCAAATACTTTTATTGCCTCTTGAGGATCATTGAACTCAGCCTAAGCACCTGCCATATGGGAACAAGGTTGAAAAATACAGTCGAGGCAGTCCTAGCCATCAATAACAGCTTTTATTTACTCAAACCTCTTAAAGTGACAGTGTTTTTTTCCCCATAATGTATATTCAGACATCTAGCTAAGCACTTTCAAATTAAGGTACCACATTTCTACACCTTATTCCCATATTTCCTTTGATTTCAACAGCTGCCAATTTATAAAAGTGCAAATGAAAATGTTCTCTATACTGGCAAGCCAATATGAAATTGGCAATTTGATCTGTAAATTCTTAACAATTTCATTCTTGACTTCCCAACAAACCAAAATGTAATGTTTGTATAAAGCTTTTGGCTGATGTTGCGATAATGTTCCTGGAACATATTTATTCTGTTCTTTAAAGTATATACTGTACTCTGGAGAGCCTTACAGTTGTGGGGCGGAGCAGTTGCCGTACCAGGCTGTGATACAGCCCGCCAGGATGCTCTCGATTGTGCATCTGTAGAAGTTTGTGAGTGCTTTTGGTGACAAGCCGAATTTCTTCAGCCTCCTGAGGTTGAAGAGGCGCCGCTGCCCCTTCTTCACGATGCTGTCTGTGTGAGTGGACCAATTCAGTTTGTCTGTGATGTGTATGCCGAGGAACTTAAAACTTGCTACCCTCTCCACTACTGTTCCATCGATGTGGATAGGGGGGTGTTCCCTCTGCTGTTTCCTGAAGTCCACAATCATCTCCTTAGTTTTGTTGACGTTGAGTGTGAGGTTATTTTCCTGACACCACACTCCAAGGGCCCTCACCTCCTCCCTGTAGGCCGTCTCGTCGTTGTTGGTAATCAAGCCTACCACTGTTGTGTCGTCCGCAAACTTGATGATTGAGTTGGATGCGTGAGTGGCCACGCAGTCGTGGGTGAACAGGGAGTACAGGAGAGGGCTCAGAACGCACCCTTGTGGGGCCCCAGTGTTGAGGATCAGAGGGGAGGAGATGTTGTTACCTACCCTCACCACCTGGGGGCGGCCCGTCAGGAAGTCCAGTACCCAGTTGCACAGGGCGGGGTCGAGACCCGGGGTCTCGAGCTTGATGACGAGCTTGGAGGGTACTATGGTGTTGAATGCCGAGCTGTAGTCGATGAACAGCATTCTCACATAGGTATTCCTCTTGTCCAGATGGGTTAGGGCAGTGTGCAGTGTGGTTGAGATTGCATCGTCTGTGGACCTACTTGGGCGGTAAGCAAATTGGAGTGGGTCTAGGGTGTCAGGTAGGGTGGAGGTGATATGGTCCTTGACTAGTCTCTCAAAGCACTTCATGATGACGGAAGTGAGTGCTACGGGGCGGTAGTCGTTTAGCTCAGTTACCTTAGCTTTCTTGGGAACAGGAACAATGGTGGCCCTCTTGAAGCATGTGGGAACAGCAGACTGGTATAGGGAATGATTGAATATGTCCGTAAACACACCGGCCAGCTGGTCTGCGCATGCCCTGAGGGCGTGGCTGGGGATGCCGTCTGGGCCTGCAGCCTTGCGAGGGTTAACACGTTTAAATGTCTTACTCACCTCGGCTGCAGTGAAGGAGAGACCGCATGTTTTTGTTGCAGGCCGTGTCAGTGGCACTGTATTGTCCTCAAAGCGGGCAAAAAAGTTATTTAGTCTGCCTGGGAGCAAGACATCCTGGTCCGTGACTGGGCTGGATTTCTTCCTGTAGACCATGATTGACTGTAGACCCTGCCACATGCCTCTTGTGTCTGAGCCGTTGAATTGAGATTCTACTTTGTCTCTGTACTGACGCTTAGCTTGTTTGATAGCCTTGCGGAGGGAATAGCTGCACTGTTTGTATTCGGTCATGTTACCAGACACCTTGCCCTGATTAAAAGCAGTGGTTCGCGCTTTCAGTTTCACGGGAATGCAATACGAAACATATCCCAGTCCACGTGATGGAAGCAGTCTTGGAGTGTGGAGTCAGCTTGGTCGGACCAGCGTTGGACAGACCTCAGCGTGGGAGCCTCTAGTTTTAGTTTCTGTCTGTAGGCAGGGATCAGCAAAATGGAGTCGTGGTCAGCTTTTCCATATGCCATTGATATTCAAGCAATATACATTTGCCCTGGTCTTGGAGGTTCTCAGAACATTTAGAAACGTTTATTATATATTTTTTCTACTATTACCACAACATTCTCAGCATGCACATTTGTAGCATAAGAAAGCAGATTGGATGACATCCCCATTATTTTTTTCTCCAGATTTAATGGCAATTCATATTTGAAGGTGATATAGAGATGCATGGCATTTTCTTCATAGGACATTTGAACAGCATTTAATCATACAAAACCCAACTATATGCTTTACACTGCATGCAGTACATTGACATCCTGCACATGTAGGGTTTGAACCTGCAATGTTTGCTTTCCAAGCCCAGTCTTTTATCCTCTGCGCCACCAGGTAAGATCTCTTACAATGGTAAGAAAAAGTATGTGAACCCTATGGAATTACCTGGATTTCTGCATAAATTGGTCATCAATTTTGATCTGATCTTCATCTATGTCACAACAATATACAAACATAGTGTGCTTAAACTAATAACACAGACATTATTGTATTTGTCTTGTCTATGTTGAATACATAATTTAAACATTCACAGTGTAGGTTGGGAAAAGTATGTGAAACCCTAGGCTAATAACTTTTCCAAAAGCTCGTTGGAGTCAGGAGTCAGCTAACCTGGAGTCCAATCAATGAGACGAGATTGGAGATGTTGGTTAGAGCTGCCTTGCCTTATAAAAAACACTCACAAAATGTGAGTTTTCTATTCACAAGAAGCATTGCCTGACGTGAACCATACCTCGAACAAAAAATATCTCAGAAGACCTACAATTAAGAATTGTTGACTTGCATAAAGCTGGAAAGGTTTACAAAAGTATCTCTAAAAGCCTTGATGTTCATCAGTCCACGGTAAGACAAATTGTCTATAAATTGAGAAAGTTCAGCACCTTTGCTACTTTTCCTAGGAGTGGCCATCCTGCAAAGATGCCTGCAAGAGCGCAGCACAGAAGGCTCAATGAAGTTAAGAAGAATCCTAGAGGGTCAGCTAAAGACTTACAGACATCTCTGGAACATGCAAACATCTCTGATGATGAGTCTACGATGCGGTAAACACTAAAAAATAATGGTGTTCATGGGAGGACACCACAGAAGACGCCACTGCTGTCCAAAAAAACCATTGCTGCAAGTTTGAAGTTTGCAAAAGTGCACCTGGATGTTCCACAGTGCTACTGACAAAATATTCTGTGGACAGATGAAACTACAGTTGAGTTGTTTGGAAGGAACACACAACACTATGTATGGAGAAAAAATGGCACAGCGTACCAACATCAAAACCTAATCCCAACTGTAAAGTATGGTGGAGGGAGCATCATGGTTTGGGGCTGCTTTCAGGGCCGGGACAGCTTGATATCAACAATGGAAAAATGAATTCCCAAGTTTATCAAGACATTTTGCGGGTGAATGTTAGGCTATCTGTCTGCCAATTGAAGCTCAACAGAAGTTGGGTGACGCAACAGGACAATGACTCAAAACAGAAGTAAATCAACAACAGAAGAAAATACTCCTTCTGGAGTGGCCCAGTCAGAGTCCTGACCTCAACCCGATTGAGATGCTGTGGCATGACCTCAAGAGCAGTTCACACCAGACATCCCAAGAATATTGCTGAACTGAAACAGTTTTGTAAAGATGAATGGTCCAATATTCCCCTTGACCATTGTGCAGGTCTGATCCACAACTACAGAAAATGTTTGGTTGAGGTTATTGCTGCCAAAGGAGGGTCAACCAGTTATTCAATCCAAGGCTTCACATACTTTTCCCACCCTGCATTGTGAATGTTTAGATGGTGTGTTCAATTAAGACATAAACGTATAACTGTTTCTGTATTTTAGTTTAAGCAGACTATCTATTTGTCTATTGTTGTGACCTAGATGAAGATCAGATCAATTTTATGGCCAATTTATGCAGAAATCCAGGTATTTCCAAATGGTTCACATACTTTTTCTTGCCACTGTTCATCTTCTTTTTCAGTATAGCCATGTCAGGATGGTCAATCAGGAATTCCATGCTTCCTTTTTTTTTGCAATTTTTATTTTATTTTACCAGGTAAGTTGACTGAGAACACATTCTCATTTACAGCAACGACCTGAGGAAAATATGAATGAGCCAATAGGAAGCTGGGGATGATTAAGTGAACATGATGGTATGAGGACCAGGTTGGGACTTTAGCCGTAAAACCAGGGTTAACACCCTTATTTTTACAATAAGTGCCATGGGATCTTTAGTGACCACAGTCAGGACACCGTTTAACATCCCACCTTAAAACTGCACCCTGCTTTGGGATATTATTATAGCGTTGGGTTCATTGTTTTTTTCAGAGGAAACAGTGGTTCCTTCTGGCCTTCCAACACCACTTCCATTAGCATCTGGTCTCCCATCCAGGGACCAACCCTGCTTAGCTTCAGAGGTAAACCAGCAGTGTGATGCAGGATGGGATGCTGCTGATGTAATTCATCCAGGGAAATAATGTTCATTGTGTTATTCACCATCACTTCACCCATCCTCTTTTTATGCTGCATACTTCTGGGCCTACATTTACAGGGTATCCAGGACTGACTGCTGATCTTGGGTCACTTTTGCTTTTCAGATTATGTCAAATAAGTCTGGGGGGACATATCAAGCATCTCAAAAGTAGGAATTATATCGGGTGTGTTTCAAACAAAAAGTTGAACAGTACATTTTTACACAATGTTTAATTTTGCATAGTTTGTCTAAATTCTGCATTTATGACTGGATTAGAAAACATCTGGGTGGAATAAAGACATCCTATCTTTTCGTAGATTTTATCTGAGCCTCAATTCTTTTTAAAGGTCTAGAGAAAACATGGTAAAAGAAGATATGGAATTAAACCTGCAGTCTTCAGCTCTGCATTCACATCATTAACTCGCTGCACCAACAAGAGATAGCTGTAGTGTTTTTTTAAGTTGTCTAATATGGTCAATCAGGACACAACACAATTTCTGAGTTATTAAAATGTTCCCATCCTCTTCATATGAGGTGTACTTGTAACACTCTATTTTATGACAAAATGTGTTCTGGGAACATTCTTGCAACACCAGGCAAATGTTTTATATAAATATTGTATAATCATTGTATACTCATCAGCATGACTGGACAGTTTTTGAGAACATTTGCCCGAAGCCTAACTAATGTTCTGGGAACTTTTACAGGACCAGTTTTGGTTTGCTTGGACAATAGTACTGCTACATTGACTTATTACCTAGAAACATAGTGATAACTTTTGGGGAATGTACTTTGGTGGTTGTTACAGATGTTGTGCATGACATTTTAGTAAACGTTAGGGGAATATTTCAAGGATATTTTGTTTTAAACATAAAAAACAAACATTATTTGAATGTTTTTGGGATGTTATCTTAATGTTAGATAAAACCCGAACTAGAACTTAATGGGAATCTTAGCTAATGTTCTGGGAATGTTACCGGTTTGCTGGATTGAGACACTTGACCACTGCCAACATGAGATACCCATGTGATAGTTATTGACGCTGGGTATTTGGCTCCTTGTTGCAGATATAGCAGAAGAAGAAAAAATGTATTTCTAGGACAGTATACTGGACAAGCTTACAAGTGGAAGTAAAATGGCTGTATTTTAAAGGCTCCGGTCCTAAGTACTGTAGACTTTAGCTCTCAGTTCTCTATTTAAGTTATTGGCACGGGATTTATATGAAGCCACAGCTTTGGTGTAAAGACATTACATGGCTTGTTAGGGCCTTGAGCCTTTGCCAATGTGGGGGCGCAGGGCCAGATCTAAACAGCCTTCTAGTCTCTGGACCCACACAAAGTCAATGTAAAGTACATTTAACAGCTGCTGCAGCATGTGTGATTGAATTGGTAAATTCAAATTAAACAACTCACCCATGTATATAGATTGAATAGGTGATATTCTAGGTTGGCAAATAACATCTTTGTTGTTAATCTATCTTAATACGACTCTGTTCAATTGTTTTGGATCCCACTTCATCAAACTAACAGCTTGTAAGTTATGCACGTTATCTGGCAATTCCCTGTTTTAAATCTATATTCAACCTAGCCCCAGCCTCTGTCAGGGTTTCCCAACTGGCGGCCCGCAGGCCGATTTTGGCCCGCGCATGGTTTTATTTGGCCCTCAAAGTTTTCTGGGGACATAATAGACTAAAAACACCAGGAAATCAGCTCCAAGTGATTTTAATTTAAGAAATCTGTTCTCAAGTATTCCCACACAAAATAGAGAGACACGTGATCATATACAAATGAAAGCAAGGTTTGAAATTATTATGTTTTAGACAAACATATCTGTTTGGGCTTCTTGCTGTCAATTTGCCGTCTACAAATTATTTGTAATTATTCATAATTATCCCTGCTCTATGTCCTTGAAGCACTGCAACTGTTGCCTGTCAACTTGTTTAATTGAATGTGGCAAGGACATAAAACCGCTTGTAGTGTAGCAAAGTGTTATAGTGCAGTCCTCTCCCTCTAAATGACCCTGGCTCTCATCATCAACTCATGGTTAACCCTGATACCTATAATTGCTAACTGTCTGTCTGTTCTCGAATACTCCTGATTGGACGATATAAAATTGCATAATAGATCTTGAAAACATTATGTTCCATGATTGGTTTGGGTGAGGACTGTCCCATAGGCTTTCATGAGGTTACAGACTTGCGTATCAGACATGACCAGCATCATAGTGTACTGTACCTCAGCGCTCTGTGTTCTGTTTACATGTTTGTAAAGTACAGTGTTTTTGTGATATATCACATAGGTTAATAGCTAACGCAGCAGGCAGTAAAGAAACATCTGAGTGGAGTCCCCACATCCGGTTTTCAGGGGAAACGGAACTAGTTTGACGATACTGTGTCTTCCAGTTTCTTCCAACTCCGCATAGGCTACATAGCTATTGACATAGCTTTAGCTTACATAGCTCTAATAAATAATTTTAGGCAAGTAAGTATTTACATTTCACAGCATTGCTCCACAGGACAATCAGTGAACGTCTAGAGGTTGGAGAAGCAGTGAATGTTCCATGGAACCCTCCAGTCTTCTTTATGAGGGTTGTGAAGAGCTGTCAGCCATCTTGGATTCCGGTTACCACAACAAATAGAGCATTCGTGGAGCGCCACATCACAGGGGAGGTTTAACGAGGGTGTTTTGTCACTTCACTCTCCTGCAGAGAACAGACATGACCTCTCCAGAGCAAAGCGACAGAGAAATGGTATTGATTAGCCTACGTGGCAGCAGCCCTGGGGTTCGTGCAAAAAAGTTAATAGCGACCAAGGTTACTGGCTGAAGCCAGTCAGGCACAGAAGAAACTGGTCTATGTATTGTTTCACATCCACTCTGTGAATGACCGTATGACTCAGAAATGGACCCAAACATGTGTGACTCACAAGGCCTGGAACTTAAATCTCACTGTTCGTTTTAATACATCATTTATTTCCATGCACTAAGAACATCAGTATTTTCTTACATTATTTGTTCGATGAAGCTGTTCTGTGTATGCTCAATACTGTACCTTTCACTCAGACCTTTGTCTGGTATCCAACTGACTGAGTAACTCAGTCATATCCCAAGGAAATAAATAAAATCAAGCAAGACGTTGAGTGTTTTGCCAGTAACGTCCCACCCATTTAAATTATGATTGATGTTGATGAAAGTCAGTTCAAACAAGGCCAAATCAGGATGTATGTCGTCACAAAGAAATCCCAAACCAGATGTGATGTTGTTGGGCTTGGGGATAGAGACTATAAAGTACACAGTGAGCCAACATTAATCATTTGCATGTCAATCTCTCCTGTAGAGGAGAGATTAACTTGAACCCTACTTGTATTTGTGAGAAGTATTGACATGCACCAAGCTGTCTGTTAAACTACTAGTACACAGCTCAGGCACCCATGCATACCTCAAAAGACATGACACCAGAGTTCCCTTCACAGTCCCCTAGTCCAGAAAAGACTATGGGAGGCGCACAGTACTGAATAGAGCCATGGCTACATTGAACTCTATTCCACATCAAGCAACTGATGCAAGCAGTGAAATCAGATTTTTAAAAACAGATAAATACATGTTATGGAACAGCGGGGACTGTGAAGAGACACACACACACAGGCACAGACACACAAATACACACCCACACATGATAACACACTGTAGGCACTATACACACACGTACACATGGATTTTGTGTTGATCGGGAGTCCCATAGGGCGGCGCACAATTGGCCCAGGGTCGTCCGGGTTAGTAGAGGGTTTGGCCGGGCGGGTAGGCCGTCATTGTTGTCACGTCTTGACCATAGAGAGCCTTTATTTTCTATGGTGGAGTAGGTCAGGATGTGACTGGGGGGTTAGTCTAGTTTATATTTTATATGTGGGGTTCTAGGTTGTTTTTTCTATGTTGGGGTTTTGGTATGATTCCCAATTAGAGGCAGCTGGCTATTGTTGTCTCTAATTGGGGATCATACTTAAGTAGCATTTTTCCCACCTGTGGGTTATGGGATATTGTGTATGTTTAGTTGCATGTTAGCACTGCATTGTCATCACGGTTCGTTTATTGTTTTGTCTTTGCTAAAGTTTCTCTTCTTTTAATAAATTATGTGGAACTCAAAGTACACTGCGCCTTGGTCCGACATTCTTTCCAACGATCGTGACAATTGTAAACAAGAATTTGTTCTTAACTGTCTTGCCTAGTTAAATTAAGGTAAACATAAATGTATTCAGGTTCTATAAACTAGAACAGACATTTTTCTTGAAATGGAGGAGGAACACTCCTCTAAAGTCCTTTATCAGATTATTTTATAAACCGTACTGAAAAATGCTGTGCTAGTCATGTTGAACGAACATCCTACAAAATCTGTCTCGTTTAAGGCAAGTCCCAACGGTAATTGATTTAATCCTAAATAATTGTTATAGAATTGGAATTGTCAGGGTAGGTGTCTATTCCAATAGGCAATGAATAACCAGTAATTTACCAGGTACTGTATGATCACTTTTTACCTTACAGTACCTCCATTGACCTCCCTCTCTCTGTGCCCCCAGGCTGGTGGTTTGTCAGTACAGCGGAAGAGCAGGGCTGGGTCCCTGCCACCTACCTGAACACCCACAGCAACACACGAGATGACCTGGAGCTGGGCGCCTCCAAGTCCGGGGAAGGTAAGAGCTCCACACCACTTTGAATACAGGAAGAAAGCTTGTACAATACATCTAGTATTCAAGCTGCACCACAATACCGACCATGTTAGCCTTCGTCACTTCCAGCAACATGGTGAAATTTAGGGACCTACAACCTCCCCCACCTATCTCTAAAAGGCTACAGTAGTCTGACTCCCACCCCCGACCCACCGCAGACTGACGCTCACGTCCCTCGTCCAGTGAGAACACCCTTCTCTGTGCTGTTATCCACTATAAGCACCGCTGAACAAGCTCCAGATTCAGCCCTGAGTAAATAGGCTGGAGAAGGACTGCCAGGGCCTAAGCCACAACTCTGGGCTGAGGTGCACTGAGTGATGTACTGTTCTTTACAGTAGCAGTGTAGAAATTCTATACTAAAAGGAGGTTACCTCCTTGGAGTTTTGGATGGTGAACGAATGAAAGAGGTGCATGTTTGGTTCACTGTAGGGATTGAGCTGTAAGGAAGATGTTTATGTGAGTCTGTTGCTAGTAAAGTCATGTCTGATGTTAATTATTCCGGCCCCTGAGATAAATTCATACAGACTGATCAGTGCCTTAGCATTTTCACTCTCCACTCTCTCACAGACAAGTGCAAATATCTTGGAAAACTGTTTTAGTCATTATTTTACAGTAGGCAACTTTAAAGAAATCATTTACTTGCATCTTACTGTTCCAAGCAAACATTCAGATTTTCCAGCAGTCTGGCAAAACAAGCATTTACTGTAACGAGTGTCGACTCAAACACTGTGACCCACATTCCTAGGACCGGAGTTATGGGCGGGCCTTAGGGGGCCTGGCTCGCCCTACCGTACCTTCTTGCCCTTCCCAATAAAAATTATAAATATTGATAATTTATTTGACCAAGATGCTCGCCGACAGAAAGATACATTTTCTGATAAAGCATCCGAGCGAGCGAAATATAGCGCCCTTCTGTCTCAGTATTTGTAGCCCATGTATTTTATGATGTCTGTCCAAAAGGACTGTGGCATGTCATACTGTTTTTCGCCAGACGTCATCAGATACATGGGCTGCATATTGTAAAGCAGTGGGGCGCTGTTTCACTCACTTAAAATGCTTTCTCCAGGGACATAGTTTCAGCCACTTTTAAGGAAAGTTGGCGAGTGCACTGTTTTGATTGTGCAATTATTTTGGATGAACGTACGAAGGTAACCTACTTTTTGAAGTGATTTGTTTGACAATCAAATGAAAACACCTTGACTGGTTGTGTTCATGCCACATTGAAAGGTAATACATTTTTACAGTTAAATTACATATCTTTAGTATAACACCCATGCCAAAATAGAAACTTGCCTCCCTATGGAAATCAAATGCCCTTCCAACTGATTAGTTCTGGCCACCGGCCCTGTACATCCCCCCCTGGCACTGTAGATCTTTTGACTGGAGGAGAGAGGAGATGTCATACAGCACATAATGTACTGAGTTAGTCTCTTTAGTCCAATAGTTACAAAGTATTCTCAATGGGCTTCATTCTCCCAAGGCACGCATCCAAAATGCATATCCTTTCCTTATAAAGTTTTTTTATTTTTAAAGAAGGAATTCATCTCTCTGTTAGTGAGACAGCTTTCTGTATTTTCACATTTATGCAAACCCCACAACTGTGACCCCATACACGCAGGCATACGCAAACACACACACGCACGCGCACTCACACGCACACGCACACACACACATAGCAGATGCTGCCGAGCGGTCAGGGGACAATCTGTCAGTGTAATTAGCGTTTATGTGTCTAATCAGTCATGGGAATAACTCAGGATCCATAAACTCTCTCTGTCAGCCCTGTGGATTGTGCTCCATAGCACTCTGTAAGACACTTTCATTGAGATGGGGCTCTTGTGGTGAACAGGACTTGGAACATTTTATATGGCTTCAGCTGAAGATGTTGACGTTTGGACTGGAGGATATGACGGTGTAAATGGGGAATTTCTTCCTCATTGGAGAAAGACTATCACATGAATGAGAAACACTTGGATATGTTCCTACTTGGGGTGGTCATATTTCATCATTTGTTTTTATTCTGTAATACCTATGATAGGCCTTCTCAGATTGACTCATCCAATATAATGGTTATCAATCTGTCTTCTGACATTAGTGTTCTGGAGGAGTATGTGGGTCAGTTTTTGTATAGTTTTGAGCAGGTACTGAAAATCTCAACTTCATGCTAAACGTTGAGATTAGTGCTCTGGTTTAGTGATGGAAACCTTTTCCTTGAACTAGATAATTATATAAGCCTTGCCGTTTATAGTGTTGGAATGTGACAAAAGATCCCTCCGAAGCGCCTAATCATTCCCATCTCCTGCATTTAACTAACAAAAACCCCCAACAATTATAGACCTGTTGTGGCTGCTGCCAAAGGAATTCAACTGGTCTATTAGTTGCATACTATTCCCAAGCAGCAATGTGTTCCCCAGATGCTCCTGCAGGACAGGATGGGAAGACCATGCTAACAATCCACGCTAATTACCAGCCACAGAGAAGATGTCCATGGCTTACTTTTCCTGTGTAACATTCATTCAACCCCATCACTGTCCAGTCCTTCCATTGCAATGTGGCATTTTTGTTTCCATGTTTGCCATGTGACTAACTAATAACAGAGTTGAATCTATGTCGTTTGTGATATATGTGCCTGCCTTTTATGTTTCTGTCCCCATTTGTGTGTGTTTGTGTCTGGTCACCATGTGCGTGGTTCAGTCACTAAACGACGTAAGGCCCATCTGAAGAGGCTGGACCGGAGATGGACCCTGGGGGGAATGGTCAGCAGGCAGCAGAGCCGAGGTGATCTGAGACAGGGTGCCCACCTCCTCATCTTCCTTCACCTCTCATCCCTCTATCCTCTGACCCCTCACCTGTCCTCACTCCTGTCCCCATTGTACCTTGTCCTGTCTTCTCTCATACCTGATTAGGGTTGCAAAGCTACCTGTAATTCACCAACAGAATATTCAAGTAATTTATGGTAATTTATACTTGAGTTTCTAGTGAATATACAATATGGATAAAGAGAAAATAGACTAATTAATTTTAAAAAGCAGCTAATCAATAATAATCAATAATCATTTCAATTAATTCTTCCAAATATGATGAAACCCTCATATTAAACACCAATGGTATTTGTTAAGTTGATGGTTTATATTTAGGATCATGTTTTACGGCTTTGTCATTCTATTATTATTATTTTTTATTTTTGTATCATTTTACAGACACCTGTGATGATCTGACGTACCCAAAAGGGCCACTCGATGTCTTGTGATAAATTACATAAAATCCTTGAAAGTTACCTGGAAGTTTACTGATAAACTTCTAAAGCTTCTAGTAAAATACCCTCGCTTTGCCACCCTACAACTGATGCCTAATGTATTGTCTTGTCTGCTACACCGTAATGACCCACACCCAATAATCACTAACATCGTTATTATCCAGCTAATTAACAGTCCAGCCATGTCATTACCATGCTAAACAGGGTTTCACATCCACAGTGGTGGCTTGCAATAGTTACAGATTTGACCTTATGCAAGAAGATAAGCTTACAAAAAATGTACCATCTTGTTGTTTCTTTTCTGCACTTGAATGTAGTAGTCTTGAAATCAATGATTAAGTCAGCAACTTATATTTCAGTGTTGGAAATTGAGTGAAATTATTGCAGTATATAATATATAATAAGATTGCCTCATGTAAGCAGTTCATTTTAATTCACCGCTATGTGCAACTCCAATCTTTTCTGAATTACAGCTATAGCTATAGCTACAGAACCATCTAAAAGTCGTAGCATCATTTACTTTGGTAGGCCGCATAAAATATTTTGCCACTCTGTTTGGCTTTTTACGAGCAAATTAAACATGAATACATACAGTGCATTTGGAAAGTATTCAGACCCCTTGCCTTTAAACAACATTTGTTATGTTACAACCTTATTCTTAAATGGATAAAATAGTTTTTTCCCTCTCATCAATCTACACACAATACACACATTTGTTTTGCTAAAAAATTAAAACATTTATAAAGTAAATATCACATTTACATAAGTATTCAGACCCTCTGGCTAGGCCACCCGACATTCATTGACTTGTCCCGAAGCCACCCCTGTATTGCCTTGGCTGTGTGTTTAGGGTCATTGTATTGTTGAAAGGTGAACCTTCGCCCCCAGTCTGAGGTCCTGAGTGCTCAAGGATCTCTCTGTGCTTTGCTTCATCTTTCTCTTGATCCTGACTAGTCTTCCAGTCCCTGCTACTGAAAAACATCCCCACATAATGTATATTTTATTTTTCATTTAACCTTTAACTTTAACCTTATGCTGCCACCTCCATGCTTCACCGTAGGGATGGTGCCAGGTTTTCTCCAGATGTGGAGCTTGGCATTCAGGCCAAAGAGTTCAATATTGGTTTCATCAGACCAGAGAATCTCATTTCTCATGGTCTGAGAGTCCTTTAGGTGCCTTTTGGCAAACTCCAAGTGGGCTGTCATGTGCCTTTTCCTGACAGGTGTGTGCCTTTCCAAATTATGTCCAATCAATTGAATTTGCCACAGGTGGACTCCAATCAAGTTGTAGAAACATCTCAAGGATGATCAATGGAAACAGGATACACCTGAGCTCAATTTCAAGTCTCATAGCAAAGGGTCTGAATACTTATGTAAATAAAGTATTTCTGTTTTTTATTTTTAATAAATTTGCAACGATTTCTAAAAACCTGTTTTTGCTTTGTCATTATGGTGTATTGTGTGTAGATTGATGAGGGGGAAAAAAAGATTTGATCCATTTTAGAATAAGAGTGTAACGTAACAAAATGTGAACAAGTCAAGAGGTCTGAATTCTTTCAAAATACTTTTGTACTTTTCAAAAGGAGTTAAAAAGACAGATGTTTATCGACTGGAGGTGTTAAGAGAGAGCAGGTCTGCCGATGGACCAGGCCAGTAAAGTTTTATTAATATTTCGGAGAAAGTGTGAAACGTGTTTGTGCTTGCACATATTAGCCTTGCCTCGAGCAAGGTTTTTTTTGACAGGGGATGCAGTTAGATTGCTTACAGCGGAGTGAGGATAAGCTATTTGAGTCCAGCCCAAGGTTTGTGTTTGGCAACAGTGTCCACAGTGCACACAAAAAATGTACGGCCTCTGGAGTAAAAAGAGATTTTTCCACTGCAAGAACTAAATCTTGCATGTAAAAAAGAAAATATAAAAAAAAAAGCAGAAATAGCGCTGACTGCAGGGAAATAATGTATAAAAGTTATGCAAGCGATGCATGTTGTGGTTAACATAATATCTGATTCAGAGATTCCCCCCTGCTGGTGAGTGTGAGCTCAGGAAGGTTGAACAGGGTTGCCCCTGTACAGAGAGCCCTACCAGGCCTTAAACAGAGCTACTGGAGGTCCCATAGGTCAGTGCAGAGGAAAACAAAGCATACAGGAAGTGGCATTTTCGTTTCTATTTACACGGCTGTACATGAGCCTATTTCTTTGAAAGTATTAGGAATTTGAACTATATCCTTAATCAGTTCTTTTAAATCCCTGAGTGAGACTCAACATGGGCAGAGGAAAATAAACACATATCAGATAGGCATCCAGTGATTCCAGAGGTATTCAAAGATAGGATATCCCCTCTTCTCTCTTTACTCTGCTGGGCAACATTCCTTCCTTCTGCCTGTGTTTTACGGTGTGATGAGATGAGACCTCTGGTCTGTAATGACAGGAAGTACTGTCACTGAGCGTGCCCTCTGGCCTTTTGGGAAGTTACAAATCAAGATAGCGTCTCTGTTCTCTATCATCAGTCGAGTTTATAGAGGCTGACCGCCACCATGCCATTAGTGCACTCTGCCGTTACCCACTGGACAAAGTTATTAATTCAACGTCTATCCCGCTTTGGTTTAACATAATTTAATTGAAATGACGTGGAAACAACTTTGATTCAACCAGTGTGTGCCCTGTGGGTTAGAACTGTTTTCCTTGTTTCAAAAGACTAGTGTTTGAGTTTATTTTGCCCCATATTTACACAGAGTAATCAGCTATCATGACATCAAGTCAAGGTAATTGTCAGTTGCTGCAGGAAGGCATTTTCAGTATGAAGTGATTGACAATTTATTCATTTGATCATTTTTTAACTTTATTTAACTAGGCATTTAATTGGTGTCCCTGATTCTTCTTAGAATCCTTTGAAAGTAAAATGCTGGATATCGTTGTGGATCTGACAGAATCAATCACATCATAACTACACACAGATACATAATATTAAGTCAACAGACTTCAATATTATGTAGCCTAGATACAGTACCTTCAGAAAGAATTCACACCCCTTGAGTTTTCCTAGATATGTCTTGATTTAATTTCACTTCTTCTGAGATGTTTCTACCATTGTTGCAGTAGGGAGACTGGGGTTGGTTGTCTCACAGGTTGGTTGTCACAGTGCTTATTACTCAAAGTCCTTTGGGTGCTGTGTTATAATTTCAAGATAAAAATTTGTGTCCTTTTTTTTTTTTTTACCTTTATTTAACCAGGCAAGTCAGTTAAGAACATATTCTGCTGTATCCTCTATAGGAGAGGTCATCCATGTGGTCAATTCAGGTCAGGATCACAAAACATTGAGGTGACAGGAACACTTTTCATTGGTGGAAGTAAATATTAAAATGCTTGTTATGTCTTTAATGAATAGTTAATTAAGCAATATTATCCATACTTTTCAACTTTTATTGAAAAGAGGAAAGGGAGAGCTTTATTCCAAGCCTATTTGTGAGTTTCAAGGTCATTCAGATTCAGAACACTTTTAATGTCCTCAGAGAGTTACATTCATCCTGCAGCAGTCGTAAAACATATCACATCTGGTAAATAACATCTTAATTGGCATTGGGGGGGTTAGGGATGGTTGTCACATTGATGTTTGGGTTGCTTGTAACAATGTACCCAAAAGCTAAATGACATTGAAAAACGCCTTGAAGACTTATTTTCCGGATGTTGAAAATATGTAAATGTTTCACAAGTTTGGACAGCACAGTACAGAACAGCACAGTATAGTCTAGTAGAGTTTAATTCAGCAGAGTGCAGTACAGTACAATTGAATTTAATTCAGTAGAGTACAGTATATTAGAGCGTGGTGCAGTTTAATTCAGTAGAGTACAGTAGAGCAAGTACTGTACAGTTGAGTTTATTTCAGTAGAGTAGCATACAGCATATAAGATTACAGTGCAGTACAGTAGGTCAAAGTAGAGTGCAGTACAGTTGAGTTTATTTCAGTAGAGTACTGTAGGATATAATACAGTACATTACTGTACTCTACCTTATGGTGCTGTACTCTACATGTCTGTTCTGTACTGAACTATAGTCTACTTTACCTTTCTTTACCCTACTGTATACTCTTCTGTCCAAACTTGTGAAACTCTATGATTGGTTCAGATTTGGGCCAATCTGGAACTACTTGTCAAAACTGTGAATCATGTTATTCTGACTGATTAGTCAGCAACATTCACACACACACATTCACACACACAAACAAACACACACTTTTTTCAAACGGTTCCTGTTTGAAAAAGCATTCCTTGCTTTCAACAAAAAATGTAGTAAACACAAATGTTTACAGCTTTACTTTTTTCATCTGCATTAAAATATTTCATTTTCATCCAAATACCAGATGGTTACTGTTTTATTAAGCATTGATATTACAATTTGAGTGGAGTAAGAACTACAATGTCAAAGCAAATACTCAATTATGTTGAATTTATTTGAATGTATTTATTTGTATTATTTTAGAAATGATGTTCAATAAATAAAGCCTTTACTTTTTTTCTCAAATAAAGCCTTTACTTTTTTTCTCAAATGAAGGCTTCACTTTTTCTAAAACTTTGTAAATTGGCACAATTGTTGCTGAAAAACAAACGGCAAACACTGTAACAACCAACCCCATAGTGTGTGACAACCAACCCCGGGATGGGGTCGGGTGTCACAAGTCAACAGCGTGTGTTTAATGGCTTATAATTCCATGTTAGAATACGTTATGAGGATTAAAAGGGTCCCCATTTCAACTCAAGACCTTAGTCTCTCCTAATATTGAAAATAGTCTTGTAAGATATACTGGTCCTGAGAAATACACTTATTGATAAAAAGTGTGACAATCAACCCCGGTCTCCCCTACCTCCTATAAAATGTTGATATATTTTACATTTGTTTGAGTAATGTTTTGTTATTGAAGCAGCGTAGTAAGTATGAAACTGACGTGAGTCTCTTGTGTTCCCACGCCCTCTCTGTGGCCCGACAGAGGAGAAGTATATGACGGTGCAGCCATACACCAGCGAGGGGAAGGATGAGATCGCCTTTGAGAAAGGAGTCATCGTGGAGGTCATCCAGAAGAACCTGGAGGGCTGGTGGTTCATCAGGTAAGGCCATGATTTGTGCTCCAACCACAATATAAACTGTTGCCTGTTTATGCTGTCTCTTGATTATGGTTATTCTCACTCATGATCACCTCCTCTCCTCCCTCTCTCCTCAGGTACCAGGATAAGGAGGGATGGGCCCCGGCCTCCTACCTGAAGAAGGTGAAGGAGGATTTCTCTCCCCGTAGTAGTAATAAGAAGAACCCCTTAACTAGCCCTGTGGAGATAATCGGAAACATCATGGAGATCAGCAACCTGCTCAACAAAAAGGCCCTGAGTGAGAAGGACGTGCAGACGGACGGCCAGTCAGAGGACACCCCCCTGACCACCCTCTCCCTGGCCAAGAGGCAGATCAGCCTGCCCATACCCTGCTCTAGCTCGGACTTCAGCCCTGGTGCCGCCCTGGTGGACGGAAAGGGCAAAGCAGAACCGGCCTCTCCAGCCATAGCCCGCATCACTCCTCACAGAATAGAGATTGGTGAGTTGTCATTCAGAGACGGAATTGGAAGGCATAGCGGTTTGTTAAACTAATACACTCTCAGAATTCAAATCGCAATCTCATTTTCTTCTATCTAGGCTCCCCGATCCTCAGACAAAAGCCACCTCCTCGAAGAGATGCAACTCTGGTCAGTATGAAAAGAATAATTACAGTTGAAGTTTACATACACCTTAGCCAACGACATTTAAACTCAGTTTTTCACAATTCCTGACATTTAATCCTAGTAAAAATTCCCTGTCTTGGGTCAGTTAGGATCACCACCAATACCTTGAATTTGTTGTCCTTAAGCCATTTTGCCACAACTTTGGAAGTATGCTTGGGGTCATTGTCCATTTGGAAGACCCATTTGAGACCAAGCTTTAACTTCCTGACTGATGTCTTGAGATGTTGCTTCAATATATACACATAATTTTAATTCCTCATGACACCATCTATTTTGTCATGTGCACCAGTCCCTCCTCCAGCAAAGCACCCCCACAACATGATGCTGCCGCCCCCGTGCTTCACGGTTGGGATGGTGTACTTTGGCTTGCAAGCCTGCCCCTTTTTCCTCCAAACATAACGATGTTCATCATAGCCAAACAGTTCTATTTTTGTTTCGTCAGACGAGAGGACATTTCTCCAAAAAGTACGATCTTTGTCCCCATGTGCAGTTGCAAACCGTAGTCTGGTTTTTTTATGGCGGTGTTGGAGCAGTGGCTTCTTATAATATATGCCATTTATCAGACGCTTTTATCCAAAGCGACTTACAGTCATGTGTGCATACATTCTACGTATGGGTGGTCCCGGGGATCGAACCCACTACCCTGGCGTTACAAGCGCCATGCTCTACCAACTGAGCTACAGAAGGACCACTTCTTCCTTGCTGAGCGGCCATTCAGGTTATGTCGATATTGGACTTGTTTTACTGTGGATATAGATACTTTTGTACATGTTTCCTCCAGCATCTTCACAAGGTCCTTTGCTATTCTGGGATTGATTTGCACTTTTCTCACCAAAGTACGTTCATTTCTAGGAGACAGAACACGTCTCCTTCCTGAGCGGTATGATGGCTGCGTGATCCCATGGTGTTTATACTTGCGTACTATTGTGTGTACAGATGAACGTGGTACCTTCAGGTGTTTGGAAATTCTTCCCAAGGATGAAGCAGACTTGTGGAGGTCTATCTTTTTTTTAGGTCTTGGCTGATTTCTTTTGATTTTCCCATGATGTCAAGCAAAGAGTTTGAAGGTAGGCATTGAAATACATTCACAGGTACACCTCCAATTGACTCAAATGATGTCGATTAGCCTATCAGAAGCTTCCAAAGCCATGACATCATTTTCTGGAATTTTCCAAGCTGCACAGTCAACTTGGTGTATGTAAACTTCTGACCCACTGGAATTGTGATATAGTGAGTTATAAGTTAAATATTCTGTCTGTAAATAATTGTTGGAAAAATTTATTCTGTCATGAACAATGTACACTGGGGCAAAAAAGTATTTAGTCAGCCACCAATTGTGCAGGTTCTCCCACTTAAAAAGATGAGAGAGGCCTGTAATTTTCATCATAGGTACACTTCAACTTTTCTTTAAAATTTATTTTACCTTTATTTAACTTGGCATGTCAGTTAAGAACAAATCCTTATTTTCAATGACAGCCTAGGAACAGTGGGTTAACTGCCTGTTCAGGGGCAGAACGACAGATTTGTACCTTGTCAGCTCGGGGATTTGAATTTGCAACCTTTCGGTTTCTAGTCCAACACTCTAACCACTAGGCTACCCTGCCTCCGACAGACAAAATGAGAAAAAAATCCAGAAAATCACATAGGAGGATTTTTAATTAATTTATTTGCAAACTATGGTGGAAAATAAGGATTTGGTCAATAACAAAAGTTTATCTCAATACTTTGTCATTGCCAACAAAGGGTATATAACAGAGGTCAAACGTTTTCTGTAAGTCATCACAAGGTTTTCACACACTGTTGCTATAGTTTGTTAAACAAGAAATTTGTGGAGTGGAAAAACAAGTTTTAATTACTCCAACATAATTGTATGTCAAATTCCAACTTCAACTGTCCTTAGCTTAAGTTGGAAGATGGACTGCATGGTCAATTGTTATTGTTTCCTTTTTACACTAGAACCGCCAAAGGCAAACGCCCACTGACATATAAAATAATAAATAATGCCCCCCAAAAAATGCAACATCCTGCTCCTTCCCTGACTTTTCCAAAATGTTTGTATATATTTTACATTGCTGATTTGTCAGAATAAAAAATAAAAAAATCACAATTACAAAAGTATTAAGCCTTTTTAACTGATTTTCTTACACACCTTTTTCCAACTTAACCCTCTAAGAAATGTAATTAATGACAAATGGATGAATCGTAATAATTGTGCAAGTTACTTCACAATTGAAATTAAATTAGGCCTGAATGATAAGGAGTGTGAAGATGTTGATTTAATTTAGCTAGACAATAGTGTAATAATAAGTTTGTAAAACTAAAGAGCAGCAGTAAATAACAATAACGGAGCTATATACAGAGGGTTCCGGTACAATGTGTGAGGGCACCGGTGTCGAGGTTATTGAGGTAATATGTACATGTAGGTAGAGTTATTAAAGTGACTATGCATAAATAACAACAGAGAGTAGCAGCAATGTAGAAGGGGGGTGCAAATAGTCTGGGTAGCCATTTTATTAGCTGTTCAGGAGTCTTATGGCTTGGGGGTAGAAGCTGTTTAGAAGCCTCTTGGACCTTGACTTGGCCCTCCGGTACCACTTGCCGTGCGGTAGCATAGAGAACGGTCTATGACTAGGGTGGCTGGAGTCTTTGACAATTTTTAGGGCCTTCCTCTGACACCGCCTGGTATAAAGATCCTGGATAGCAGGAAGCTTGGCCCCGGTGATGTACTGGGCCAAACGCACTACCCTTTGTAGTGCCTTGCGGTCAGAGGCAGCAAATTGCTGGGAAGAAATCCTCATCAATCTACACATAATACCCCATAACGCAGAAGAGCTTGGTTTTGTTTGTTTGGAAAGTTTGTTGTTTGAAAGTAATATATAATATTGGAAGTTATTGGTAGCTAGCTAACTTCTTTGTTTGGATCCTGCGATGCAGTTGGCATCTGCCGACCAAGGACGGGTGTGAGGAGCTATTTGGCGTCGCAGCTAGTCTAGCTGCTAGCTAGCTGCATTTCAAGCTAGTGGGGTTTTCTGAAATGCAGCCCACGATGCAGTTAGCCATTGTGGCTAGGACTGCAGATTGTCCCGGGTTTGTGGTTGTCTAGATCCCTGCTGTTTGTTGTTTTCAATCTTCTCTGTGACCTTCCCTGTCTGGAACTGCGATGAGTAGCAGCGTAACCTACTAACCCTACTTGCTAGCTACCATGACAAAGACCAAAGCCGGAGGGAGTACCGTTGAGGACAGTGGTGTCTCTATTACACATGAAGGATCTTTTAAATGAACAAAAAGAGACCTACAAGCAGTTGTTACAACAACAATAAAATAACTTCAAGTGTTTTGTCCAAATACTCGTGGATTCTACAAATAAAAGAATAGACGTCCTGACTAGAGGTCGACCGATTCTGATTTTTCAATGCTGATACTGATTATTGGAGGACCAAAAAAGCAGATACTGATTAATCGGCCGATTTTTATATATATATATATATATATATTTTTTTTTATATATATATTTGTAATAATGATAATTACAACGATACTGCATGAACATATTTTTAACTTGATATAATACATAAATAAAATACATTTAGTCCCAAATAAATAATGAAACATGTTCAATTTGGTTTAAATAATGTAAAAACACAGTGTTGGAGAAGAAAGTTAAAGTGCAATATATGCCATGTAAAAAAGTTTACGTTTAAGCTCAGAACATGAGAACATATGAAAGCTGGTGGTTCCTTTTAACATGAGTCTTCAATATTCCCAGTTAAGATGTTTTGGGTTGTAGTTATTATAGGAATGTATAGGACACTTTCTCTCTATACCATATGTATTTCATATACCTTTGACTATTGGATGTTCTTATAGGCACTATAGTATTGCCAGCCTAATCTCGGGAGTTGATAGGCTTGAAGTCATAAACAGCGCTCTGTTTCAAGCATTGCGAAGAGCTGCTAGCAATCGCAGTAAAGTGCTGTTTGAATTCATGTTTACGAGCCTGCTGCTGCCTACCACCGCTCAGTCAGACTGCTCTATCAAATATCAAATCATAGACTTAATTATAATATAATAACACACAGAAATACGAGCCTTAGGTCATTAATATGGTCAAATCCGGAAACTATAATTTAGAAAACAAAATGTTTATTCTTTCAGTGAAATACGGAAGGGTTCCGTATTTTATCGAACAGGTGGCAACCATAAGTCTAAATATTGCTGTTACATTGCACAACCTTCAATATTATGTCATAATTACATCAAATTCAGGCAAATTAGTTCGCAATGAGCCAGGTGGTCCAAACTGTTGCATATACCCTGACTCTGCTTGCACTGAACGCAAGAGAAGTGACTCAAATTCCCTAGTTAATAGCCTTCTAACATTCATTTATTTTAACTAAATATGCATGTTTAAACAAATATACTTCTGTGTATTGATTTTAAGAAAGGCATTGATGTTTATGGTTAGGTACATTCGTGCAACGATTGTGCTTTTGTTAAATCATCACCCGTTCGGCGAAGTAGGCTGTGATTCGATGATAAATTAACAAATCAAATAAAATCAAATGTATTTATATAGCCCTTCGTACATCAGCTGATATCTCAAAGTGCTGTACAGAAACCCAGCCTAAAACCCCAAACAGCAAGCAATGCAGGTGTAGAAGCACGGTGGCTAGGAAAAACTCCCTAGAAAGGCCAACACCTAGGAAGAAACCTAGAGAGGAACCAGGCTATGTGGGGTGGCCTGTCCTCTTCTGGCTGTGCCGGGTGGAGATTATAACAGAACATTGCCAAGATGTTCAAATGTTCATAAATGACCAGCATGGTCGAATAATAATAAGGCAGAACAGTTGAAACTGGAGCAGCAGCACGGTCAGGTGGACTGGGGACAGGCACCGCATTGATTATATGCAACGCAGGATAAGCTAGTTAACCTAGTAACATCATCAACCATGTGTAGTTAACTAGTGATTATGTGAAGATTGATTGTTTTTTATAAGATAAATTTAATGCTCGTTAGCAACTTACCTCGGCTCCTTGCTGCACTCGCGTAACAGGTGGTCACCCTGCCATGCAGTTTCCCCGTGGAATGCAATGTAATCGGCCATAATCGGCATCCAAAAATGCTGATTGTTATGAAAACTTGAAATTGACTCTAATTAATCGGCCATGCCGATTAATCGGTCACCCTCTAGTGCTGACCAGAGAGGTCCAGGACCTGAAGAACAGTTTACAGTTCTCCCAGGGTCAGCTCAATGAGTTGAAACAGGAGAACGGCAAGATGACAGCAATCTGTAAGTCATTGAGAGAGGACATCAGTTCTATGTGTGAATCCAGGATAACAATGACAGATAAATCAGACCATCTCGAGGGACAATCAAGGCGGAACAACATGATTGTGGACAGAATTGCAGAATCTCCATGAGACCTGGACGGAGTCTGAGGACAAAGTGAGGGAAATGATCTCTGAGAAATTGAAGATGGACCACAGGAAGATTGAGGTGGAGCACGCCCACAAGACTGGAAAACCCACCACCGGCCCAGGTGATAGGCCCATGCCAATAGCGGTCAGGTTCCTGAGGTTCAAGGACAAGGTAGCTGTTCTGGAAAGAGCCAAGAACTTGAGAGGAACTTGTCTATGTCTATCTCTGATAAGCCCCCCAGGAAAGGGTTGAAAATAGCCCATATTAATATACAGTGGGGCAAAAAAGTATTTAGTCAGCCACCAATTGTGCAAGTTCTCCCACTTAAAAAGATGAGAGAGGCCTGTAATTTTCGTCATAGGTACACTTAAAAAATGACAGAAACAATTAGAAAGAAAATCACATTGTAGGATTTTTAATGAATTTATTTGCAAATTATGGTGGAAAATAAGTATTTGGTCAATAACAAAAGTTTATCTCAATACTTTGTTATATACCCTTTGTTGGCAATGACAGAGGTCAAACGTTTTCTGTAAGTCTTCACAAGGTTTTCACACACTGTTTTCACACACTGTTTCTCATTTTGTCTGTCATAGTTGAAGTGTATCTATGATGAACATTACAGGCCTCTCTCATCTTTTTAAGTGGGAGAACTTGCACAATTGGTGGCTGACTAAATACTTTTTTGCCCCACTGTATGTGGCCTTAGAAATAAGGTTCATGATATCAAGTTCTTGCTAACATCAGATAACATTCATATATTAGCCATTTCTGAGACTCACTTAGATAATTAATTTGATGATACAGCATCTATTGAATCTATTGAACATCTATTGAAGAGACAGCAATGCTTATGGGGGAGGTGTTGCTGTATATATTCAGAGCCATATCCATGTAATGCTTAGAGAAGATTTTATGTCAAGTGTTATTGAAGTGTTGTGGTTGCAGGTTCATCTAAAGCCTTTTCTTTTGGGGTGTTGCTATAGGCCACCAAGTGATAACGGTCAGTATCTAAATAATATATGTGAAATGCTTTACAGTGTATGTGATAGAAACAGATAGGTCTACTTTGTTGGGGACCTGAATATTGACTGGTTTTCATCAAGCTGTCCGCTCAAGAGGAAGCTTCTTACTGTTACCAGTACTTGTAATCTGGTTCAGGTTATTAATCAACCTACCAGGGTGTTTACAAACACTACAGGAACAAGATCATCCACATGTATCGATCACATTTTTACTAATACTGTAGCACTTTGTTCTAAAGCTGTATCCGTACCCATTGGATGCAGTGATCACAATATAGTGGCTATATCCAGGAAAGCCAAAGATCCAACAGCTGGGCCTAAAATAGTGTTTAAGAGATCATACAAAATATTTTGCTGTGACTCTTATGTGGATGATGTTAAAAATATTTGTTGGTCTGATGTGATTAGTGAGGAGCATCTAGACGCTGCTGCACTTAATGAATTTCTGAAATTGCTTCTTCCAACTATTGATAAACATGCACCTGTTAAGAAACTGACTGATAGAACTGTTAAGGCTCCATGGATTTCTGAGGAATTGAAAAACTATGGTTGAAAGAGATGGGGCAGTAGGAGTGAATAATATGTCTGGCTGCACATCTGACAGGCTTACTTACTGCAAATTGAGAAATTATGTGACTAAATTCAACAAAAAGAAGAAAAAACTGTATTATGAAGCCAATGATATGAAAACTTCAGAATAGTTTAAATTAAATTATGGGCAGAAAGACAAATTCAACTCCATCTTTCATAGAATCAGATTCATCACGAAATCATTTGATGTTGGCAATTATTTTAATGACTAATTCATTGGCAAAGTGGGCAAACTTAGGCAGGAAATGCCAACAACGAACAGTGTGAGATTGTATTCATTCATAAAATAACAAATAATGAAAGAAAAACATTGCAAGTTTGAATTTTGTAAAGTTAGTGTGGGAGAGGTGGAAAAATTATTGTTATCGATCGATAATGACAAACATCCTGGAATTGACTACTTAGATGGAAAGCTACTGAGGATGGTAGCTGACTCTATAACCACTCATATGTCATATTTTTAATCTGAGCCTAGGGGGAAGTATTTGTCCTCAGGCCTGGAGGGAAGCTAAAGTAATTCCGCTACCCAAGAGTGGTAAAGCGTCCTTTTCTGGTTCTAACAGCAGACATATAAGCTTGCTGCCAGCTCTTAGCAAACTGTTGGAAAAAAATGTGTTTGGCCAAATACAATACTATTTCTCTGTAAACAAATTAACCGACTTTCAGCATGCTTATAGAGAAGGGCACGCAGCATGTACAGCACTGACACAAATGACTGATGATTGGTTGAAAGAAATTGATAATAAGAAGATTGTGGGAGCTGTACTATTAGATTTCAGTGCAGCTTTTGATATTATTGAGCATAACCTGTTGTTGAAAAAAACTCCCTTCACAGAACAGAGCAAACTGGGTCTAACCAGAATAGAAAGAGGAGTGGGAGGCCCCAGTGCACAACTGAGAAAGAGGACAAGTACATTTGAGTGTCTACTTTTAGAAACAGACGCCTCACAAATCCTCAATTGGCAGCTTAATTAAATAGTATCCGCAAAACACCAGTCTCAACGTCAACAGTGAAGAGGCGACTCCGGGATGCTGGCCTTCTAGAGTTCCTCTGTCCAGTGTCTGTGTTATTTTGCACATCTTAATCTGTTAATTTTATTGGCCAGTCTGAGATATGGCTTTTTCTTTGCAAGTCTGCCTAGAAGGCCAACTTCCCGGAGTCGCCTCTTCGCTGTTGACATTGAGACTTGTGTTTTGCGGGTACTATTTAATGTACGAGATCTTCAGTTTCTTGGCAATTTCTCGCATGGAATAGCCTTCATTTCTCAGAACAAGAATAGACTGACGAGTTCCAGAAGAAAGGTCTTTGTTTCTGACTGTTTTGAGTCTGTAATCAAAGCCACAAATACTGATGTTCCAGATACTCAACTAGTCTTAAGAAGGACAGTTTTATTGCATCTTTAATCAGCACAACAGTTGTCAGCTGTGCTAACATAATTGCAAAATGATTTTCTATAGATCAATTATCCTTTAAAAATGATAAACTTGGATTAGCTAACACAATGTGCCATTGGAACACAGGATTTATGGTTGCTGATAATGGGCCTCTACCCTATATGACCTAAATAGTTTGTGTGTATGCATTGATATGTAGGCTACGTGTGCCTTTAAAAAATATATGGTATTTCTGTTTTTGACCTCTTCTTGTCTGTTGATGTTCTCTATTATGTCATTCTGTATTGTGTTTTGTGTGGACCCCAGGAAGAGTAGCTGCTGATTTTGCAACAGCTAATGGGGATCCTAATAAAATACAAAAAAATACCAAACAACGACAAAACGAAAACAGCCTATGTAAATATTCCATAAAAAATCTGCTGTTTCCAGCTACAATAGTCATTTACAACATTAACACTGTCTACACAGTATTTCTGATCAATATGATGTTATTTTAATGTCCAAAAAATTAGCTTTTCTTTCAAAAACAAGGACATTTCTATGTGACCCCAAACTTTTGAAAGGTAGTGAATGTGTCATGGCTTTTCAACCTCAGCTCTGAATTCATGACATGGCAATCTATATAATAGAACTCATAGAGTTTTCTTTAATGGAAGCTTCTCTAATATCAAACATGTAAAGTGTGGTGTACCGCAGGGCAGCTCTCTAGGCCCTCTATTCTTTTCTACTTTTACCAATGGCCTGCCACTGGCATTAAACAAAACATGTGTGTCCATGTATGCTGATGATTCAACCATATTTGCATGAGCAACTGCAGCTAATAAAATCACTGAAACCCTTAACAAAGAGTTGCAGTATGTTTTGGAATGGGTAGCCAGTAATAAACTGGTACTGAACATCTCTAAAACTAAGAGCATTGTATTTGGTACAAATCATTCCTTAAGCTCTAGACCTCAGCTGAATCTGGTAATGAATGGAGTGGCTGTTGAACAAGTTGAGGAGACTAAATTTCTTGGTGTTACTTTAGATTGTAAACTGTCATGGTCAAAACATATAGATTCAATGGTTGTAAAAATGGGGAGTTGTCTTGCCATAATAAAGAGATGCTCTGGTTTTTTGACACCACACTCCAAGAAGCAAGTTCTGCAGGCTCTAGTTTAGTCTAATCTTGATTATTGTCCAGTCGTGTGGTCCAGTGCTGCAAAGAAAGACCTCGTGAAGCTGCAGCTGGCCAAAAACAGAGTGGCACATTTAGCTCTTAATTGTAATCAGAGGGCTGATGTAAATACTATGCATGTCAGTCTCTTTTGGCTAAGAGTTTAGTTTAGGAGAGACTGACTGCATCACTTCTTCTTTTTATAAGAAACATTAATCTGTTGAAAATCCCAAATTGTTTGCATAGTCAACTTACACACAGCTCTGACACACACGCTTATCCCACCAGACATGCCACCAGGGGTCTTTTCACATTCCCCAAATCCAGAACAAATTCAAGAAAGCATACAGTATCATATAGAGCCCTAATTGCATGGAACTTCCTTCAATCTCAAAACAGATAAAGCAACACCTCGCGGCAAAATGCCTCTACCCTATTTGACCTAAATAGTTTGTGTGTATGCATTGATATGTAGGCTACGTGTGCCTTTAAAAAATATATGGTATTTCTGTTTTTGAGCCCTTCTTGTCTGTTGATGTTCTCTATTATGTCATTCTGTATTGTGTTTTGTGTGGACCCCAGGAAGAGTAGCTGCTGATTTTGCAACAGCTAATGGGGATCCTAATAAAATACAAAAAAATACCAAACAACGACAAAACGAAAACAGATTGTTAGAAATGTTTGCAAATGTATAAAAACAAATACAAAACAGAAAAACCTTATTTACATAGATATTCAGACCCTTTGCTATGAGAATCGAAGTTGAGCTCAGGTGCATCCTGTTTCCATTGATCATTCTTGAGATGTTTCTACAACTTGACTAGTGTCCACCTGTGGTATATTCAATTGATTGGACATGATTTGGAAAGGCACACACCTGTCTATATAAGGTCCCACAGTTGACAGTGCATGTCAGAGCAAAAAACCAAGCCATGAGGTCGAAATAATTGTCCGTAGAGCTCAGAGACAGAATTGGGGAATGGGTAGCAAGCATTCAAGGTCCCCCAGCAAGGGCCTTGGTCAGGGAGATGACCAAGAACCCGATGGTCACTCTGACAGAGCTCTAGCGTTCATAAACTCTAATGAAAGTAACATAAACTAATGAAAATGCTATTATCTTCTTTGAAATAATAATTTTTTAGTATTCTAATGTTACCTAAGACCTTTATAAACACAACCAAATTATTATTCCTCTGATAGCATATATGAAATGCATTTATTAGACTGTTCGAGTGTTGATGCATCATTGGCTCACAGTGTTCCAAATTAGCTTTTGGCCTATGTTGTTAACTAGGACTTTGTAGAATTACACAGAACAGAGTAAATGATATTCTATCTAAATAAATAACTGTTTTTATATATTTACATGGATTTATTTCCACAAATATGTATTCATGCAATTCATGATTTACAGTTGTTTAAGAACTATTTATCAAGCAAGGGTGCTTATGTTTGCGCACCTCGTGCGTTGATATGCATCTGATGCGTATGCTAAAGGTGACGCCCGGCAACATTCTCAGGGTTCCGTAGTGGGTACTTATAGGCTCAACGGCCTGGCGGTTCTATTGTTAACAGTATCAGCTGTGCCATATTCATAATGCCTGACATTTTTTCCACTCAGGGATCCAATTTACCCTCACCACCAGAGCCCCCTACTGTTGAAGCAGAGTACTACACCATTGCAGAGTTCCAGTCTGTCATTTCTGATGGCATTAGTTTTAATGGAGGGCAGAAAGCAGAGGTAAGCTTTTTTCATGTTAATTGTTTTTTTTATTGTTCAGGTAAATTATTGAAATTAACAGATACTGCATGTAGTTCATTTCTCCCCATCTATTCTCTCTGTTCTGTCCTGTAGGTGATCGAAAAGAACTCTGGTGGCTGGTGGTATGTCCAAATCGGGGAGAAAGAGGGGTGGGCTCCCTGCTCCTACATCGACAAACGAAAGAAACCCAACCTAAACCGCAGAACCAGCACTCTGAGCCGCCCCAAAGTCCCACCCCCAGCCCCGCCCGTCAAGAAGCAGGACTCTGAGGAGACCGCCCCTCCCAGCAGCCCCGGGTCCGAGGCTCCAGAGTCCCCTGTATCTCCCGGGAGGCCTGTGTACGAGGAGCCAGAATATGACATTCCTGCCATTGGGTTTGATCTGGAGTCAGAGTTTGAGTTTCTCAGGACAGATGGGTCCTCGGTGGATGGGAAGAATGAGGATGACTCCTCAGGTAAAGGCTCTCATCTGTCCACCAAGTTGTCTCCGGTCTCTTCTCTCCACAGCGCCTCCTTCAAGATGGGCGAGTCATCAGAGGACGTGGGTCAGGAAGAGGAGGAGCCTGAGGGAGAGGAGTGTATCTATGAGAATGACGGCTTCAGGCCTTTCAGAGAGAAGCCTGATGCACAATCCAGTGGCGACTCGGATTCCCCGAAGACGAGCGCCCCGTTGGAGACTTGCAAGGCTGAAAACTCTCACTCCACGTTGGGGGCAAGGAGAAAAGGGAAGAATATCCAGCTGGAGCTGAACGGAAGCCAGTCCCATTCTCGAACCAAAGCAGAGGCTGGGGAGTCCAGCCCCAAACCTGCTTCCACAGAGTCCATCCCAGATCTATCCAAGCAGTCCAGGTCCAAGAAGGACAAAGAGGAACACAAAATGGGTTCCACCAAGTCATCCACCAAACCTAAGCCAGTGGTCAGGCCTAAGCCCCAGGTGGCCAAGGCCTCCAGTGCAGAGAAGATGGACATCAGCAGCCTCCGGAGACAGCTGAGGCCTACAAGCCAGCTGAAGAAGGGCTCCAGAGGAGAAGACTTTGAAACAGCCTCTGTCATCTCCTCTGAGGACTCTGTGTCTTCCCACAGCACCTCTGACCTCTCCTCCATCTACTCTAAAGGCAGCCGTGGAGACTCAGACGAGGGCTGCAGCTTTTACCGCACCACAGACACCTATGAGAAGGTCCAGAACTCAGAGATGAGCTTCCCTGCCGGGGTGGAAGTGGAGGTGCTGGAGAAGCAGGAAAGCGGCTGGTGGTACGTCCGTTGGGGCGACACTGAGGGCTGGGCTCCAACCTACTACCTGGAGCCTGTCAGGCAGCTGGACGACACAGCTGGGTCAGAGTCCGATGGCACCCCCACTAAGCCAGGCAGCCTGAGCAAGTCCAACAGCCTGGAGAAGAATGAGCAGAGGGTCCAGGCTCTAAACAACATCAACCAGAGCCTGAAGAGGAGCACACCTCCCATTCCCTCCAAACCCCCCGGGGGGCTCTCCAAGCCCTTTGACCTGTTCAACAGCTTGCATAAGCAGAGGAATGGTACGAAACAACAACAGGTGGTCAGGCCTCAGTCTGTCTTCATCTCCGGGCCGATCATCGACGGCCCAAACCCAGTCGGCTCCCTTAGGAGAGGTGAGTCACTCAACTCCACCGACCACCCACGCTCTAGTCCCACCGTGCGCCGCAATGCTTCCTTTGGTACAACCCCAGCGCCAAACGGTAACATGGCGAACCGGAACAGACCCGGCACGGGCAGCTCCGAATCACTGGGCCTTGGGTCTCTGAGGAACGGTCTACCTGTATCCACTGTAAAACCCAAACCCCACCTCATCCACAACAACCTCCGTGAGGTGTATGTCTCCATAGCGGATTACCATGGTGATGAGGAGACCATGGGTTTCCCTGAAGGAACAATTCTGGAGGTTCTGGAGAGGAACCCTAATGGGTGGTGGTACTGCCAGATCCTGGATGGAAGTCGACCTCGGAAAGGCTGGGTCCCCTCGAACTACCTGGAAAGGAAGAACTAGTATCACGCTTCTGTTCAGTGCATGTGCAATCAGGTCGTCAAGGTCAGAGACCATGGAAGACAGTGGAAATGGAAAGAAGACACTGCTTTTTTACATTTTATAGATGGAAATCAGAAGAGACCATGCATAATCTAAGTGGCATCCTTTGTATTTTCTAAACTGAGGGTGGCCAACCTATCCTGGCATGTCATTTCTTGCCATTTTATTACTCTCATCTAGTGACAGATAAAGCACTTCATTTTGCAATTATTAGACAGGATTTTTATATATTCACAGACAGCCGAGTGGACAGAACAAATACCTTTGGCATTAAAATCAGCAGAAGGTCAACTATATTAAACGGAATAATTAAACAACAAAAGTGGTTGATTTGATGAAACATGCTTTTTAATCCAAAATGGAAGAATAATGGGACTTGGACACGAGAAGAGGAGCTTTGGACAGCTTTGGCTGATAATGATCCTTTATAACAACGAGAGAGGGTTTGTAATATGATAACATTACTTACTTAATGATTTCCAATGGGCAAAACATGACTCACTTCTGATGACATTTGATCATAAAACATTTACTTTTGAAAGCTTTTTGCATGGTTAAAAGGTTTCTATACTGACCAAGCCTTGGGCACATTTTAAGTAAACATTTCTCTTAAAATGTTTTGTATGTTGTGTTTAAAAGATCTGTTGCTACACCTTCTCATATGTTAAATGCCATCTGCAGAATGTCCTGTGCATGTTTTTACGTAACATTTTTGGTGAAGCTTAATGTATATTTTATGTAATACTTTTATATAGCTTTGTGTGTATGTCATCTTGTTGTAAAGTGTATATTCTGTCCATTTATAACAGTATGTAAGTCATTTGAAATCTCTTAAAGCTACAGTCTGCAATTTTTTTATGGGGTCCCTGCCACCTGTTTTGGTATACAGCTAAAGGATAAGGCTAGGGAGATTTTGAGACATGTGCTGTAGCTCACGAGGCATTTATAAGTATATTCTTCAATAATCAATGGGTAAATATGAAGAATTTTAATAACAATTAAACAGCTTCCCAAGTTGCAGACTGTAGCTGTAAATCTTTATGAATGTTTCATGATTTTCTTGATGACACTCTAGCTAATGTCTTATACATACAGTATGTATCCTTCACCTGCTTAGAAGTGTATTTCTGCTCTGGTCTTGTGACACAATATAGTTCAGCCTATTTGAAGGAGTGGTAAATCAGCTATTTTTTGCGCTCTCTAGAATCGTCTTCTTCTAGTAAATTTTGATGTTTTCTATCAACAGATTTCTCCCATGGCTCCATTTGTCCATTTGATCATATTTAGAATAAAATAAAAGACCGATACCAAATGGTTATGATTTGTTTAGTTCTTTTGAATCAAATTTGAAGTTTTGTTTTCACATTGAACTTGACCTTTGAAGGTGTTCGCTAGGTTGTAAACAAAAAAAGTGATGAGCTGCTTATGCATTTCCATTATTCCATTTAAGAGGAAGGAATATTTGACTTGAGGAATATTGGAATTGAGGCTTTTCATTTGCTTTCAAAACTAAACCCCAGGGATGTGTAGAATAGGAATTGAAATTAAATTGTGATTTTTATCTGAGAGAGAACTCATTGCAAATGAATTCAATACCTATTTTTATCCCACAAGGGGCTTGCAGACAGCAGTGCAAATACATAAACAATGACCCATCTGGTGCTACTCATATCTGGAAAGACTTGATACTCATGCCCCTTTGAAAAAGGAGGAACATTCAGCATATAAAAATGTATACTCTTAATATTGCTGTGCAGTATTAATTTTAATCTTTGAACATGTCGTCTATTCTAGCTACATAACTTTGTTTCAAGTATTTCAAATTCCCTAATAAATTCCTTCTAATTAAGTAATATCTAGTTACATTGAGTTAATCTTACCCTGTGGTATACAAAACTTTGACTTATCAATTTATAGGTCACATTACATACTTTTTTGCCCAAGCATTAAATTCTCAAATTCTGTTAATGAATCTGGACCTGCTACGGCTGATGTTCAAGACTGTTGAAATATGGTTCTAGTGAAGGATCCTCTTTTGCCAGCTTGATGTCCCATTAATATTTCCTTTGTCATTGTTTGCTGGACAGTATTGTATCTAACATTAGTTTTATAGCCTGCTACATTGCAGAAATTGTATTTATATTATTCAGCAGAGAAAATTTTCATTTTATGATTACATGTAAAACAAAAATAATGATGAATTAAGTGTGTTTTTGTGAATAAATGCACTTTCTGCATTACCAGATTCCACATTGTTTTACAGAATTATTGATGATTCCTTCAATTTCTGCAACTTGTATAATTCAAGGTATGCAACAGCTCAGGCATAAAGCAAACTAAAGTGCCTTAAACCTTAACGCATAATTCAAAGCAGTGAAGCAGATGCAACAGATTGGGTAATGACACTGTTATGATTCACAGCAGTAAAGGGGATTTTCCTGCAAGAATCTGACCAAGAGCACCCTCTTGTGCATTACAGTCTATACTACAATACATACAACATCTTACTGGACAAGATAAATATTGTCAATAAAAAAAATGTATTTGTATAAAAACAAAGAATTTATATGGATACATTTTTAATTAAAAAATTATAACGTTTCTAAAACATTCTAAAATGGAGAGAATGCAAGTGTGTTAGCAATCAGTGAAGCCTCATGTATTCAGTTATTGTGTTGGTTTTGCCATTTGTAAACATATGTTTACAGTGTGTATTTGTAACACATGTTAACCATTTTGTTACATATTGAGAAAATTTGCAGATTGACTTTGCATTTATAAAATTGCAGTTACTTCAGGCAAAGTTTTGTACAATATAATATAAATCCTTCCTTTGCTATCTAAGAACTGATTGAGGTTATACGTAATTATTACGATGTCGGTACATTACTTTTGTAACAATGATAGTTAATATAAAGCCTCTGCTGACTCAGCACATTTAGATTTGGCTTTACCGTAATGGCTATTTACCCAATGGCCCAATATGGATTAAGTGCACGTTTGTCTGGTTACTGTTTAGCTCCTAGTGTATAAATAGCCATTGAAGTTCACTATGTCAGACAGTATGTTATGCTGTATTGGCAAGTTCTTGTCTCAAACATGACAATATTTACAACCAATAGGCTTTTCCTGTGAAATATGTTCTCCCCATTGGGCCATTCCTTCCACTGGGAACCTCAGGCTATACTCCTCAGCTTAGCAGTGAGTTATGGCTGTCTGATCTGGTTGATGTGTGTGCAGTGCTGTAACTAGGGCCGGGAATTGCAAAGGACCCCACAATACGATTTCACAATACTTACGTGCCGATAAGATTTCGATGTTCCAAACATATGTCTTCTGCAGAGAGACGAAAGACCCATGATAACTCTTGGAAATAGAAGTGCTGAAAACATGTTGGTTCACTATTTAAAAAGAAGGAGAACAAGCTTTATGGCCTAATATAATACCTAATACCGCCACAGGCAAAGTAAACCTGGTGGAGTGTTATGATCCCATATCCTCAAGGGGGCAGTATGAGCACTCCAGAACAGCTCAGCCCAAACATAAAGGTCCAGTGTAGCCGTTTTTATCAAATCATTTATGGGTAACAATTAAGTACCTTACAGTGATTATTTTACATTTTAAATGGTTAAATGGTTAAAAGAAACATAAATAGCTTGTTAGCAAAGAACAAATTATCAAGCAATAATTTTTCTAGGACTGTCTGGGAGTGGGGAGGGGAAAACTGAAAACTAGCTGTTATTGGCAGAGAGGTTTAGAACTGTTATTGGTCTATTAACTAATTTACTGTCTGTGATGTCACAAGACATGCCAAAACTCCATCCCACCAAAACAGGCTGAAATTTCAGGTGGTCTTTTCAAACAGCTCTTAAACTAAAAGGGCATTATCATAATTTCACAGTATTATTCTAACCTCATAGTGTTGAAATATATATAAAACACAGGAAAATCACATTTTTGACTGAACAGGGCCTTCAACTATCAAGTCCTTACGTCAACACTATGCCATTAGAGTAAGATACAGAATTTAAATTGGTATTATTTTAAGAATAAAGCATGGTCTAGAAGAGAAAGAAACACCTATTTAGGTGAGGTGCTGGCTAGCATAGTGGAACACTTGAACATAAAGGAGAGCCGCACACTCTAGGAGCTCAGATGGAAAAATGTAATGTCCAACGTTTCGACAGACAAGCTGTCTTCATCAGGGTGATGAAGACGGCTTGTCTGTCGAAATGTTGAACATTACATTTTTGCATCTGAGCTCCTAGAGTGTGCGGCTCTCCTTTATTTTCAAGAAAAAAGCATGGATCTGAAATAGACAACAGATTTACTTACCAGACAAGTACATGCCAATTGAAATACACCTTTGGTGACTACCACTAGACTTTTGAAGCTCAAGTGTCCAACAATTACATTGAACCAACAGTGCACAACTTTGACAAGTGTTTGATAGTGAGTCATTATCAAATCAGTTTACTTTTACATTCATTCCCCAACAACCGTACCCAACAGGGTGGGAGGAATCAGTATACGTTTAAAATGTCTGCTGCCAAACTTCTTAACTTACCGGCAGTTTGAATGAGGCCCAGGTTCACTCAGAGGTCTACATGGAAAGTCTGTGTACACACCAGTGAGATATATACTGTGTTCCATGTCATTTTTACACACGGTGGCTGTGCGTCTCCCTTCACTTCTGAGAAACTTGTCCATTAGCAATGGCTGCCTCTGCCTGTTTCATGTCCAGCCGTCACAGACTGTATTTGTGCGTATTAGACTGCAGTATAAAACACTTGTGCAGCCAGCCCAGCTAAGGCAGGATAGTAAATAACAGATGATGTTCACTCTGGCCAGGCCTACATGCCTCCGCTCTAAACAGACTATGTGAGTTATGCCTGTAGCCCTGTGCTTTGTTTTTCACATGCACAGACTGAAGACCAGAATACTACGTGCAGCATGGTTGTGTTAAATAGTAAGTAGGCCTATGGTTGGGCACAAATGTCAATTCAACATCTATTTTATGGTTGGTTCAACGTGATTTAATTGAAATTATGTGGGAAACAATGTTGATTCAACCAGTGTGTGCCCAGTGGGTTGTTTGTATTTTTGAGGAATTGCTCTAATATTGCTGATTGAGGTGTACATATTGAACACTAATAACACTCCTCTCCATCGTAGAGTGCACTCAATACATACACTGCCTTCACAAAGTTTTCATACCCCTTAATTTATTCCACATTTTGTTGTGTTACAGCCTGAATTCAAAGTTAAATTGATTTTTTTCTCACCCATATACACACAATACCCCATAATGACTTTGTGAAAACACGATTTTAGAAGTGTTTGCAAATTTATTGAAAATTAAGTACAGAAGTATCTTATTTACATAAGTATTCACACTCCTTCTACATTGTAGAAGCCCATTTGTGAGTCTTTTTCATTTATATATTTTTAAGGGTGGATCAGCTTTAAAATTGCAAATAGATTATTGCTTCCATCAATGTAATTGTCTGCATCATTTCCAATCCCCCATATTATATATATTTAAAAATATACATATTTTCCTTTATTTTCCTCTAACCCTACCACCACTCCCCTAATTGGAGTAAACTAATAGACAACACTTAGGCTTCTACTTCCAGCTTATACATCCTATATACATTTTACGACCAAGGTACATTTTCCATTAGTTATGTTTTGTTTGTTTTTAGTCCCATCCATCAACTACCCTCAACCCCTCCCATCTATCTCTGAAGACCATGCAGTTTTGATGCATATTTGCATTATATTTTTCAACTGTGCTGATGTTTCACAAAAGTTCTGAACCTTTCTATTCTCATAGTTTCTACAGATTGTAAATTGAACCAAAAAAATTCTAAGTGTATTATTATATTATATATTGATTCACTATGACTTTTCAGATCACCCAGCAGTGCTGTTTGCAGTTAATTGCAGGTAAATGTTGCAATTCTTCAGCCATTCAGAACCTGCGACCAAAAAGAAGCTACATATGGACAGTACCAAAACAAATGATCTAATAATTCTTCATTAATCTGCAGAGCTGGGATGGTTGTATCCCCTATATATATATATATATATATATATATATATATATATATATATATAAAACATATATATAACATATATATAACATTCTATTGGTTGCAAGATTTTGTATAATAATTCAAATGGAAAAACTAGGTTTTTAATCCAGCATTGTTTTTTTTATATCAGTTCATAAACAATGTGCCATGGAATCGTTACATGGAAAATCTGTCCCCAACTATTGTTGCAATCTGTATGGCACATCTGTCAATTTTATGGGCCTTAAATTAAACTGGTATACTTTATCACAATGCTCAATTTTGGTCATTTTTGCAACAAAATGATACACATCCATCATTTGAATTACTCTTTCAAAGCAGCAACACACTGATGTACTTCATACAAAACACTGCTGTCTTTAGTACTTTGCATACCTTTTTAATTGTCTCATACTGACTTCTGAAAGATTATTCCAGTACAGTACATCTACTCACATTTCAATGAACATAAAAATAGAAAGGCATCAGAAAAATATATAGCTTATTTGTTTGTCATTGCTGGTTTTTAACAACAACAAAAAATGAAGAAAAGTAGAATTACAGTGCAATGGCAAACAAAAAAAATAGTATTGTAAGGGATGGGGTGGATGTTTTATGGATCCCTCATTCTGTAGGGTCTGGCCACATCACCTCATCCACATCACGAGCAATGTCATCCCTGACGAGGCAACGGGGAAAATATTGCCTTGTGTGCTGTATCTAACCCTGGACTGACCCCACCTCATTGTCTCTGCGTGCCTCTTCCCATGCTTGAAGAGGCAGGCGGGCATGTGGTTGGCGTTCATACACATTCCAACGCCAAGCCGAAAAGTATTCCTCAATCGGATTGAGAAATGGGGAGTAAAGGGGGCAACATTCAGTCAAAACTACAAGCTACAGGCAAGGCAGGTGTCCCCACAGACGACACCAACCCCCACTCCAGAATGCGGGCACCTTAGGTCACTTACTGCTTTGTCTTAATCTATGCAGTGCCAATAGGACACAATCTACTGCCATCACTGTATAGTACAGTGACACTTACTTGCACATAGTCATAGCGAAGGTCTTTGACTCTAACACTGTTCCTCTCAAATGGAACCCTGTACAGCTGCTTCATTGTAAGTTGGTGTTGACATACTGACGTGGTTGATATTGTGGAATGTTGTGTGATCTGTGAGGATTTTCTCTCGTAGATGTAGGTGGGTGGTGCTGTTATCATGACACTAGGCGAGACCCAAATGCAGACACAGGAGGCAGATAGTTGGAGTTTAAGATGTTTAATAAATCCAAAAGGAATAGGCAAGAGAATGGTCGTGGAGAGGAAAAAGGTCATAACCAGATCAGAGTTCAGGAGGTACAGAGTGACAGGCAGGCTCGAGGTCAAGGCAGGCAGAATGGTCAGGCAGGCGGGTAACAGAGTCCAGAACAGGCAAGGGTCTAAACCCGGGAGGACTAGAAAAAGGAGTAAAGGCAAAGCAGGAAAACGGGAAAACCCGCTGATAGGCTTGGACATACAAGACGAACTAGCACAGAGAGACAGGAAACACAGGGATAAATACACTGGGGAAAACAATCGACACCTGGAGGGGGTGGAGACAATAGTGAGGACAGGTGAAACAGATCAGGGTGTGACAGTTGTTTGCCAACACTAGATTGACAATGGCCAGTCCCTGTTCATGGGTGAACACACATTGCGTTCCTCCCTCAGGAGGTCATCTGGCAGTTCTGTTTAAAATGCAAGAAAATTGTCATTGGTGAGGTTATTTTTTACATACTGTACTTACAAATCTGCCGTTTCCAGGTACAATAGTAATTTACAATATTAACAATGTCTACACTGTATTTCTGATCAATTTGTTGTTATTTTAATGGACAGAAAATGTGATTTCCTTTCAAAAACAGGGACATTTCTAAGTGACCCCAATCTTTTGAACGATAGCGTAAGTATAGATTTTGTATGACTGAAGCCTTTAGTGAGAGATCTAATGTTTTAGTATTCAGTCATGTCTGCTATCCGAATTCATATTCATTATATAAATAGGCCCGTTTAATTTTGTCTGGCTGGCCATAAGCAAATAGATTAACTGGGATATGACTAAAGTTAATCAGGGAGATTTTTTTCCTCCACAAATAGACAGGTATTTTCCTTTCCATGGTAGCAAGATATTATCTATTTTTGCTAACTTTCTATTAAAATGTATTCTAGTGAGACCATCGCTTCCTCCGGGATATGAATACCAGTATGTCCACTTCACCGTCAAGCCATTTTATTGGTCAACTACACGGTAATGTAAAAGTTGTACACATCATAATTTGGTTGTTATCCAGAGGTTACACAAATTATCTAGATCCTCTATGAGGCTATGGAGGGATACAAATTGTGGATTAATAAGATGCATGAATCATCAGCGTACATTGTTTTTAATCCCTAGATCCCATTGATATTATTGTTGGGTCTGATTTCAATAGCTAACATTTCGATGGCCATAATAAATAGATATACCAATATTGGACAACCTTGTTTTACTCTTCTTGACAGTTTAATACTTTTGAGAAGTAGCCATTATTTATTATTTTACACCTATTGTTACTATACATATCTTTAACCCATTTTATAAGAGATTATCCCAAATAAAAATATTCCAGGCATTAAGATGTATATATAAATTCCAGTCATGCTTTATCAAAGGCCTTTTCAAATTCAGCCATGAATACCATCCCTGGTTTCACAGATTTTTCATAATGTTCTATTATTTCCAGTACTTGTCTTATATTATCTCCAATGCATCGTCCATGTAAGAAATCTGTCTTATTAGGATGAATAATATCTGACACTGAAGTATAAAAGGCCGTCAGTTTTTTTTATGGACAATAACTTTATATTTACCACCTGGGTCCTGTTTCAGTAATAGTGAAATAACAGCTTCTTGTTGAGTATCTGATAATCTACCCTTTTTGTAGGAGTGGTTAAAACATTCAAATAACGGTTTTTGAGTACATTGGAAAAGGTCTGACATACCTCAACTGGTATGCCATACAGCCCTGGAGTTTTCCCGGACATAAAGGCTTTAATTGCATCAATAAGTTCCTCTGTAATTTTACCTTCACATGAGTCTTTCTGTACAGCTGTTAATTTTACAATGAATAAAAATCCTTGCAATTCACTTGGTTAGTGGAGATGGAGGAGACTGAAATGAAAACATAAACTTAAAGTACTTTGCTTCCGCTTTCAAAATAACATTTGGTGAATCATGTAAATTATTTTTGATAGCATTTCTATGTATATATTCCATCCAGTTCACTTTATTTTTATAATATATTAATTACAAGTAATATTTTTGAATATGTTCCTCCAGTTATTTTTGTTTTTCCTCTAACTTATTTGGTGCCTCTATGGTACAGTTTGTATTGCTATCTATCTGTACTGTTAGACCCTCTAATATGAACTCTTTTGACCTAAATTGCTTTTGTTTGAATTATTGAATTGCATTGCCTCTAAAGGCACATTTAAAAGTGTACAGTAAGGGGATCTGCTGTACCTATTTTATGTCGGAAAAAATCTGTCATGAATTCTTCTGTCCTGGTTAAAAACAAGTTGTCATCCAATAGGCTTTGATTCAATTTCCAATATCCTCGCCCACATGGAAATTCTGTAAACATAACGTGTAAGACAATTATTTGATGGTTCGACCTCATTCTGACCCCAACAACCCTTTTAAACTTTTGGTGCCAACGAGAATGTCGACTAGCTTGATTGAGCTGTGAGTCTCTCTGGTAAGTCTCTAAGAGCTTTCCAAACCTGGATTGTGCAACATAGATTTGGCCTTTTGTTTAAGGTTATTGTCCTGCTGAAAGGTGAATTCATTTCCCAGTGTTTGGTGGAAAGCAAACTAAAACAGGTTTTCCTCTAAGAATTTGCCTGTACTTAACTTCATTCTGTTTCTGTTTTATCCTGAAACACTCCTGTCCTTAAAGCTGCAATATGTCACTTTTTGGGCAACCCGAGCACATTCACATTATCATTGAAAGCAAGTCTAAGAAGCGGTAGAACTGTTCTTCTGTATGTGCGCTATTTCTGTGCTTCCCAGTTTAGTTTTTGCATCTTTTACTTTCGGTTTTGTACACCAGCTTCAATCAGCTGAAAGTAAAATATTTTGGGTTATGTTAAAGATATTTCACAGCGATTTAGATGGTATAATGATTCTCTACACTATACTTGCTTGTTTTTTCACATAAACTGAACTATTCGAATTTTAGCAACCAGGAAATGGCAGAGCGATTTCTGCATAGTGCCACTTAATGATTACAATCATATCCATAACACGATGCAGCCACCACTATGCTTGAAAATATGGAGAATGGTACTCAGTAATGTGTTGAATTGGATTTGCCCCAAACGTAAAACTTTCTATTCAGGACAAAAAGTGAATTGCTTTGCCACATTGTTGCAAAACAAGAAGGAAGTCTCTGTACTTCTTTTCCATCAATTAGTCAATTAGGTTAATATTGTGGAGTAACTACAATGTTGTTGATCCATCCTCAGTTCTCTCCAATCACAGCCATTGAACTCTGTAACTGTTTTAAAGTCACCATTATTGGCCTCATGGTGAAATCCCTGAGCGGTTTCTTTCCTCTCCGGCAACTGAGTTAGGAAGGACACCTGCATCTTTGTTTTGTACTGGGTGTATTGATACACCACCCAAAGTGTAATTAATAACTTCACCATTCTCAAAGGGATATTTTATTTTTTACCCATCTACCAACAGGTGCCTTTCTTTGAGACGCATTGGAAAATCTCCCTGGTCATTGTGGTTGAATCTGTGTCTGAAATTCACTGCTCAACTAAGGGACCTTATATAATTGTATGTGTGGGGTACAGACATGAGGTACTCATTCAAAAATCATGTTAAACACTATTGTTGCACACAGAGTGAGTCCATGCAACTTATTATGTGACTTGTTAAGCACATTTCTACTCCTGAACTTATTTAGGTTTGCCATAACAAAGGGGTTGAATACGTATTGACTCAAGACACTTCAGCTTTAAATGTTGTATTAATTTGTAACATTATGGGGTATTGTGTGTAGGCCAGAGACCAAAAACCTACATTTATTTAAATTCAGGCTGTAACACAACAAAATGTAGAAAAACTGAAGGGGTGTGAATAGTTTCTGAAGGGACTGTAAAAATTAAAGATATTACCAGCAGTAATGAACTCAGCTTTGTATAGTCATATCTACACTGAACAAAAATATAAACGCAACATGTAAAGTGTTGGTCCCCTGTTTCATCGGCTGAAATAAAAGATCTCAGAAATTGTACACCCAAAAAGCATTTTCCTCTCAAATTTGTTTACATCCCCGTTAGTGAGCATTTCTCCTTTGCTAAGATAATCCATACACCTGATAGGTGGGACATATCAAGAAGCTGATTAAACAGCATAATCATTACAAAATAATCAAACAGATGACTGAGCAAATCAGTAGGCCTGTCTGGATCAAACAAAAGTATATGACACCTGACGGATAACTCTCAGCAGACCAACTCGTGCTGGGGACAATAAAAGATCACTCTAAAATGTGCCAGATGTTTCAAGTTTTGAGGGAGCGTGCAATTGACAGGCTGACTGCAGGCATGTCTACCAGAGCTGTTTCCAGCTCATTTTAATTACATTTCTCTACCATAAGCCATGTACTTTTAGAGAATTTTGCAGTATACCCATCCGGTATCACAACTGCAGACCACAGGTAACCACCCCAGCCCAGGACCTCCATATCAGGCATTGTTCACCTACGGGATCGTCTGAGACCGGACAACCGATGAAACTGTGAGTTTGCACAAGCAAAGAATTTCTGCACAAACTGTCAGTAATCGTCTGGGGAAGTTCATCTGCATGCTCATCGTCCACAATTAACAGCCTGATCAAGTCTTTGCGAAGGAGATGTGTCACGCTGCCTGAGTCAAATGGTGGTCACACCCGATACGGACTGTTTTTTCTGATCCCCGCCCCTACTTTTTTTTAAGGTATGTGACTAACAGATTCATATCTCAAATCAAATCAAATGTTATTTGTCACATACACATGGTTAGCAGATGTTAATGCGAGTGTAGCGAAATGCTTGTGCTTCTCGTTATGACAATGCAGTAATAACCAACGAGTAATCTAACCTAAAAATTCCACAACAACTACCTTATACACACAAGTGTAAAGGGATAAAGAATATGTACATAAAGATATATGAATGAGTGAGGGTACAGAACGGCATAGGCAAGATGCAGTAGATGGTATAGAGTACAGTATATACATATGAGATGAGTAATGTAGGGTATGTAAACATTATATTAAGTGGCATTGTTTAAAGTGGCTAGTGATACATTTTTTACATCAATTTCCATTATTAAAGTGACTGGAGTTGAGTCAGTATGTTGGCAGCAGCCACTCAATGTTAGTGGTGGAAGTTTAACAGTCTGATGGCCTTGAGATAGAAGCTGTTTTTCAGTCTCTCAGTCCCTGCTTTGATGCACCTGTACTGACCTCGCCTTCTGGATGATAACGGGGTGAACAGGCAGTGGCGCGGGTGGTTGTTATCCTTGATGATATTTATGGCCTTCCTGTGACATCGGGTGGTGTAGGTGTCCTGGAGGGCAGGTAGTTTGCCCCCGGTGATGCATTGTACAGACCTCACTACCCTCTGGAGAGCCTTACGGTTGTGGGCGGAGCAGTTGCCGTTTAGTCTGTCTGGGAGCAAGACATCCTGGTCCGCGACGGGGCTGGTTTTCTTTTTGTAATCCGTGATTGACTGTAGACCCTGCCACATACCTCTTGTGTCTGAGCCATTGAATTGCGACTCTATACTGACGCTTAGCTTGTTTGATTGCCTTGCAGAGGGAATAGCTACACTGTTTGTATTCGGTCATGTTTCCGGTCACCTTGCCCTGGTTAAAAGCAGTGGTTCACGCTTTCAGTTTCATGCAAATGCTGCCATCAATCCACGGTTTATGGTTTGGGAATGTTTTAACAGTTGCTGTGGGTACGACATCGCCGGTGCACTTTCCAATGAACTCGCTCACCGAATCAGTGTATTTGTCAATGTTGTTGTTGGACGCAATGCGGAACATATCCCAATCCACATGATCGAAGCAGCCTTGAAGCAGTCTTGAAGCGTGGAATCAGATTGGTCGGACCAGCATTGAACAGACCTGAGCGCGGGAGCTTCCTGTTTTAGTCTCTGTCTATAGGCTGGGAGCAACAAAATGGAGTCGTGGTCATCTTTTCCGAAAGGAGGGCGGGGGAGGGCCTTATATGCGTCATGGAAGTTAGAATAACAATGATCCAGGGTTTTACCAGCCTTGGTTGCACAATCGATATGCTGATAGAATTTAGGGAGTCTTTCAGATTAGCCCTGTTAAAATCCCCAGCTACAATGAATACAGCCTCAGGATATGTGGGTTCCAGTTTACATAGAGTCAAATAAAGTTCTTTCAGGGCCATATATGTGTCTGCTTGGGGGGGAATATACGGCTGTGATTATAATCGAAGAGAATTCTCTTGGTAGATAATGCGGTCGACATTTGATTGTGAGGAATTCTAAGTCAGGTGAACAGAAGGACTTGAGTTCCTGTATGTTGTTATGATCACACCACGTCTCGTTAATCATAAGGCATATCCCCCCACCCATCTTCTTACCAGAAAGATGCTTGTTTCTGTCGGCGCGATACGTGAAGAAACCAGCTGGCTGTACCGACTCCGATAGCGTGTCTCGAGTGAGCCATGTTTCCGTGAAGCAAAGAACGTTACAGTCTCTGATGTCTCTCTGGAATGCTACCCTTGTTCAGGTTTCATCAACCTTGTTGTCAAGAGACTGGACATTGGCGAGTAGTATGCTAGGGTGTGGTGCGCGATGTGCCTGTCTCCGAAGCCTGACCAGAAGACCACTTCGTTTGCCCCTTTTCTGGCGACATTGTTTAGGTTCGCCGGCTGGGATCCATTGTCCTGGGTGGAAGGAAAAACACAGGATCCGCTTTGGGAAAGGCGTATTCCTGGTCGTAATGATGGTGAGTTGACATTACTCTTATATTCAGTAGTTCCTCCCGACTGTATGTGATGAAACCTAAGATTACCTGGGGTACCAATGTAAGAAATAACACGTAAAAAAAAAAAATACTGCATAGTTTCCTAGGAACGCGAAGCGAGGTGGCCATCTCTGTCGGCGCACAGACTGTATTCCCAGTCATGTGAAATACATAGATTAGGGCCTAATTAATTTATTTCAATTGAGTGATTTCCTTACATGAACTATAACTCAGTAAAATCTTTGAAATTGTTGCATGTTGCATTTATATTTTTGTTCAGTGCAACTTGTCCACTAATGGACTTGCCAACCTCAGCAGGTAATAACCCTGACCAGTAAGTTGACAAACTGACATTGCTAGTTATAACAGGTTATGATGCATATTATTCCATGCATATCTGTGTACAATGTAGGCAAATTAGAGTTCAGTAACAAAAGTTAAGTAGTTCCAGGCATTTAGCTTTTTAACACCGCTTAAACTTTATTGAAAGTCATGTCCATCTGACTCACACAGTGAACATGATGTTGCAACTCAGAAAATGATCTTAATAATTATTGTACACACAGAGGGATTTTTTTACAAAATGATCAATTGAAAATAGAAAGAACAAACAATGACTTGATTTCTGCTTCAAAAATCAATACTTCTACCCTGTCTCATATGGCTGTGCCTGGACTGTAAATATTTGGTCCCATTTTACAGTTGTAGATATTGAATATAAAATAAAAGGGATGAAGAGATTGTGTGAGAGAGTGCATTTTGTCCATGTTTCAGTACAACACATGTTGCAATATAAGATTGAACATTTGTAAAATTGGAGAGGACTAAAACTAGTGTCTTTGGGGAAGACCTTTTTGGCTAAAATCATATTTCAACCCACACTGTACAGTAGGTTAACTTTTTTTATTTTACCTCTGGAAATGAAACAATTGACAAGACTTCTACATTTATTTGTTATTTTTGACATCCTGTACAATATATAAAACAAACATAATAATTAATAATATGATTGACAAAATAAATAATGATCGTACTGTACAACACAATATCATTATCATACTTTTTCTCTGTTAAAATGTCTCCATGGTTGATCTCTGTATGTACTAACGTGTTCAGAAAACCGGAACCACTAGAAAAATCAAAGCGGACCACTTCTCAAGCCAATATAATTCCAGTATTATGCAATACAATGACATCGGGGGACTTGTGTTATTTAGACAGTGTCTATTAACAGCACTGAATAATTTCATACACACATTACTCACACTCAAATGTTGGCTTTTAAACACCACATTTTGACATAAATAGATGGGATGTGTAATTTAGGCAAGTCTTCATTCCCATGTAGGAGTGAAATGGGGTAAATATTCACCTGAATATTCATTTGCCTGAACATTTTACAGTGTTGTAACTGATCAAAGTTCCCTTCTCCAAAAGGCAACACAAGAATATACTCTTCTATCATATTCAATCTTGATCAGTTTCCGTAACAGAGGGATGAGATGGAACATGTTGACACCATGAACCAACACATTCTTTAAGAAAATGTACATTTTTTGATGAACCTGAAAAAATGGCTTGTTTTTCCTCTATACATGACCATTGCTGTCTTTAAAACATTTTAGATTAAAAACACTGTATTATGAAAACTTAAAAGATTAGTTTGTTAAAAGGATTTGCCTAAAATACAGAAAGCAGCACTTCAAGTCTAAAGCTCACACACTGTGCAACAATAATCAGCTAGCTAGATCCATGACTTCCACACATGTGATGACACAGATGTTTACAGTTTCCTGTGTAAACAGCAAAAACACAAAGCATGAAAGCATTATATATATCACACAGGGAATTTCTCACTGAAAGAGTGAAAGGGGGATACCTAGTCAGTTGTACAACTGAATGCATTTAACTGAAATATGTCTTCAGCATTTTACCCAACCCCCCTAAATCAGAGGTGTGGGGGGGCTGCCTTAATCGACATCGGGGAACAGTGGCGAAATATCCTTTTTCCTTTACTATAATATTGTCCACCAGCCGGCTCTTTTGCAATTATTCTGGGGACGAGGTTACCTTTACCATAACAATATTGATGGACGCATGCAACCTTACAGTAACAGAGAAAGAAGCTCAAGCATGGTTTTGTATTTAAAACAATCATTAGAACAGTAAAGTACAGTACCTTGGATAACAGGGGTGCCAAGGAGTAACTTTGGATAACATAAAACTATTGACAAAGATCAACGGGAAAAAGTTGTGATGGAGTACTTTCTGGAGAACAATCATGCCATGCTGACTCTGAAAATTAATCAGACAATGAGGAAATCCCTGTAATTTCGGTAAAAATATGATGACAGTGATGGGGGAAAAATGGAGATCAACAGTGTTGTTGTCACGGAAGTTGATTGCAAATGCGGTGGGAGTTGAAAAGAGAACACAGAAGGCTGTTGTATAAAACCCCTGTCTCTGGATTACATCTTCAAACTAAGGGCAACCATGAAATCCATGACAGTGTGGGAGAAGCGTTCATCCATGTATAAGTCTAGCTACATTTTCAGATATTATACGTTTCTAATTTAGTCAGAAAGTCATTTTAATATTCCTATTTTTGCTCCCGAGTGGTGCAGCGGTCTAAGCCACTGCATCTCAGTGCAAGAGGCGTCACTACAGTCCCTGGTTTGTTTCCAAGCTGTATCACATCAGGCCGTGATTGGGAGTCCTATAGGGTGGCGCACAATTGCCCCAGCATCATCCAGGTTTGGCTGGTGTAAGCCTTAATTGTAAATAAGAATTTGTTCTCAACTGACTTTCCTAGTTAAATAAAGGGGGGGAGTATCTCAGAAAGACATTTGCATTGCTAGTTATAGTTATTAACTTAGTTGGTTAGCCTTTGAAAATTATAAACTTGGATTAGCTATCACAACGTGCCATTGGAACACAGGAGTGATGGTTGCTGATAATGGGCCTCTGTACGCCTATGTAGATATTCCATTTTAAAAAATCAGCTGTTTCCAGCTACAATAGTCATTTACAACATTAACAATGTAATCACTGTATTTCTGATCAATTTGATGTTATACTAATGGACAACATTTTTTGCTTTTCTTTCAAATACAAGTAACCACAAACTTTTGAACGGTTGTGTATATATTCACAATTCATCATTACTTTACTTAGATTTGTGTGAATTGAGTATATGTTGTGAAATTGTTAGATATTACTTGTTAGATATTACTGCACTGTCGGAGCTAGAAACACAAGCATTTCGCTACATCCGCAATAACATCTGCTAAACACGTGTATGTGACCAATAAAATTTGATTTGATTTGATTACTACTTTCTATACTTTTAGTCTTAATCTTTGGTTGTTTAATACACAACCTTACTCACTCTGTTTAGCACAGCCTCACATGTGAATCTTTAAAGAGATGGGTGGGGCTAAGGCTTAAGAGGTTGTGAACGATGCTGAATGGGTTTAGACATAGAAGAGCTCTCCAGTAGGTATACCAAAACATTCTAAGGATATTTTCTCAAAAGTGGGGTTACAAGTTCATCGACTTTCAAAGCACAATTACTTTCCCATTGTTCCTCAACTGCAGTGTATGATATAAACAGTTTTAGCTCTGAGTCTCTACCAATGTAAAAAACACAATTTTTTACAAGGTGGTGGGTCACAGTTTTGTGTTCATGAATTTTTACAGTATAGACCATTTTGACTTTGGAGTTTTCCCATCTCGTGGAAATCGCTCAGTTCTGCCTGAAGGACAAGATTCATCCCAATAAACTTCAACCTGCGATTACTTCCAATACACCCAGGAAATGGCACAATAATTAACCAGAGATAGTTAGAAGATAGTCAGGAAGATGGCTGTATACAATAGAGTCAGCATTTTACAACCCTTCAGACAGTTAGAGCTTTGATATATGTTGCGTATATATGTTGCGTCTTTGCTAAGGGTTTCTGTGCACTGAACATTGTGCAGACACACACACAGGACCAAAGTGCCCCTACACTGTGTAACGAAGTCTATGGTCACGTCTCCCTCACTATACACAGAACATCCTCTATCCCAGGGATGTCAAACATACAGCCCATGGGGGATCCAATCCAGCCCGCAGGTGGTTTGAGTAACAAAACATGTTGGGGGAACAGACGGACAGGACAAACTCAATATAACAAATCGAAACTGTGTATAAATGATAATGAATCTACATTCATACAGTTAAAAATGTTTTACTGTGTCCAGTTCGCTAATAATCATCTAAATTAAAGCTAGGCAGTCAAGGAGCATTGAAAATTCCAAAAGACAATTTGTCCATTTTGATGGTAAGGAAATAACACATTTTCAGTGGAGCCATCCGGACCTTGTTGAAAAACGAATGCGGCCCCGCGGGGCAAAATGAGTTTGACACCCCTGCTCTATCCACATAGATTTATATCCATCTTGAATCTATAACATTCTATGGTGACCAGCTGACTGTATTCTCACATTTTTGCCTGCATGTGATCTTCCCTACAGTGTCTTTGAGACTGGGTAGAGAATGCATGTAATGGATTATTCATGCAACATAGGCACATAGCTAATTACTATATTCCTTACTTTTCACGGGTTAAATACTTCCTCTGATTACACCATCCCTTATTCATGGTAATATCTTTCACTTTCTTCTCCAACCAAACAAACTAAAAACTGCATGTCCTCTTCATTCATGAGTCACTTGTCCAAAGGGTAACGTTATTATTCAACCAGGCGGAACATTCAGAGCGTCACAGATGGAAATGAATTGTACAGACACTAGGGCTGCCACAATTACTGTATAACTGACAGTTATGTATGAAGACCGTTATGAAAATAAAATAACTGTCATAACGAACTGCTGACTGAAAATGGGACGGAAGGGCATTCATGCGGTTGAGTCCGTTTCGGATGTAACGTGGACTCTTAACAACTTGCTGAAACAAGCAAATGAGTCTTTGGTTGCCTAGGCAACACCCCCCACAATGCAGCAGCAGGACACATAGACATAGAAGGAATATAATGGGCTTGTAACCTTAAACCCTGGCAATTTGACTGGTGAACTCATGGGTACACTACTCGCAATGACTGCCTGGTATTGGGATGCAATCATTTTCATGGTAATGCAGAATGTTCATTTAAATTATGTTAACGGATGTGGCTCATGTAATGTCAGTTCAGTTGAATCAACAAATCACAGCACATATTTTACTTCCTGCTTTGCTCCTATTGGTACACTCACAATGGCTGCCCGTCCACCTATTATGTCATCACTGACATGAATGGCGAAGCCCGTTCAATTCATTCAATTATGTGAGAGCACATGCAATCATGGGCGGTGGATAAAATGTCAGTCTAAATTTGCCATTATGGTGACCGCGGTCATTTGGCTGCCCAAATACCGTTATCCAAAATTCAATGACTCTCACAGCCCTAACAGACACAATTCTCCATCTTTAATGATATTGAATGATGTGCTGTACAATACATTTATAACTGCAACATTCTGAATGATAGGTCCAGGGTGCTGATAAAACCATATATAGATAATTCCCCTTGCTGCCTTCAAGGCTCTGGAGAGATTAATGTCTCTGAAACATCAGTGGAATGAATGATGATTGTTCTGCAGAGATTGAGCCAGATCCCTCCTGGTTAAGTCCAGCTCCATGGTGGTTGAACCCAATCCAGTATCTGGGCCACAGTGACACACTGGAGGCCAGCATTACCTCTTCCTGTTGATCTTTACAATGTATTCATATCCCAACATGTTTTTCTGATATCTTTGATGGTCCAACTGCATGATGCTGAATCTCATAATGTTGCTGAGCAATATTGAGACAGTCAGGCCAAACGTACATGCTCCAATACGTCTCAATGGTTTCTTTGATGAATGAGCCTTGATGTTACACAGCCAGGCAGATCCTACGTGCTCCGGTAGGTCTTTATAATGTCTTTGATTGTCCTCCTGCAGATCGGGCAGCTGGCATTGGCCATCTTCTTCAGTTTGAGGCCACAGGCGTAGCAGAGACACATGTGACCACAGGCGTACAGCACTGTGTCCACCACGTTCTCATAGCAGATGGTGCACTCGTCACTCCACGAGCCAGAGCATGATGGGAAGGTGGGGGATTCCGAGTGGCTGGAGAATGGCGAGCTGGGGCTCGTACCTGGGAGACAATGGAATAGGTTTTAGAGTTTGGTGGATCATTTGCATACAGTATAACTTGGAAACTGTACTCAGGAATAGTTTTTCAATTTCTGACTATCTATACTGTATCTGCTCTGGAATGTTCTCTTCTATGTTTACACATTACAGGATATTGCGTCAAATAACTTGTTTTCATCCTTTTGAGAGGGGCTTAACCATCATAACAGGTGTGATATTGTGCAATATAAACATCACATTTCATCACATCACATTTCCTATTAAAGTCAAAAGAAACTCTCAACAAATGCTGGTTACGTTTACTGCAACTGACGTTGCCTTTCTTGGTCATGGTATGTTGACTGTTTTGTCACATTCCTGCCATAAACGGAGGTGGAAAATCAGGGAGAGAGAAATCGAAAGAGAGAGGGGGGGTGGGGAAGGGGTATGCGAGAGAGAGAGAGAGAGAGAGAGAGAGAGAGAGAGAGAGAGAGAGAGAGAGAGAGAGAGAGAGAGAGAGAGAGAGAGAGAGAGAGAGAGAGAGAAAGAGGAAGAGGGAGAGAGCGAGACACAGATGTAGGATCTTAATTTGAGCCAGTTTGCTACAGCAGGAAAATTATCCTGCATCAACAGGAAATGTAAATTATTATGTTGATTATAATACATTTTTGTAGGCGTTGATAAACATTTTTGTAAAGGAAAATCACAGTTTTGCTTTTTAAACCTCAAATACACTACACATTTTATATTTACTGCATTAAAGGAAAGTTCTCCAGCAACACAGTGATCAAATTAAGATCCTACATCCTACAGAGAGAAGAGAGAAAAGAGAGAGAAAAGAGAGTGAAAGACAACACAGGGATAACCTGGTGAGCGAGACAAGGTAGTAATGGAAAGAAGGTTTACCTGTGGAGCTGCTGAAGGCTGGTGGGTTGCTGGCGTTGAGGCTGGTGTTGAGGTTGATGTTCAGGTTGGAATTGAAGTTGGGCTCGGAGCTGACGCTGCAACGCAGAGTGGGGGTGTTGGGGGAGCTGGGAATTGACAGTCCCCGAGGGTCTGCATTCAGAGACGAGCCTGAGGGCACAGAGAAGCACTGTGTCACATGCAAACTACTCGGAACTCATGTATGTACAAATTCCTCAGAAAGGAAAACACTGGGTCTAGTTCTTTGCAGATCTCCATAGATATGGTGTAATAACACAGTATGTCAGAATATGACGAAGTTCAACTTTGAGAGTCTGGCTAAAGCTGACTAAAGCACACACAAACACCCATTTGCGTGTGTCTATGAGCGAGTCAGGAGCCCTTGAGGTATTGTAGTCTCGCCCCCTCCCCATCCCCCACATATACAATCCCTCTGGCCATGGAAGAGAGAGTCTACTGTGTCTGTCCTGTGCCATCTCCATCTATTCTGAAAAGCAGCACTGGCAGCCCTATTTGACATCAGCCCTCACATTGACATCTCTCTCCGCAGAGGAGAAACCTCTGACAGTTCCAAATCCACAGACCTAGTAGGCTATGTCTGAATGGCATAAAAACATTTTTGTTTACACATAACTTGATGTCTGCCATAAAACTGCTCTTGCACTGGTATAAGCATGGCATAATATATATCTTATGTGCCAAATGAAACAACACTGTCAGTTTGCAAGCAACAGCAAGCATACGCAACTAACCTACACATCACCCAATTTTTTTCAGGATCCCGTACCCCAAGTCTCCCTGAAATGGCAGAGATCTGTGACTTTACTCCCTAAGATTAAAAACAACTGCAAACAGCTGTGCTTTAGTCGATGTGACCTGAAAAAACTGAGCAGGGTCTAATGCTATATAGCCTTGACAATGGGGTGCCCCTATCCGTTCCCCTGAGTTCCCATCTCTCTTGGACCACCCTTACTGCTGTGGTTTCAGTTTCAATCTAAATAAATAAGCCTTGTTAGCTTCTGCAAACAGTGGTTCATATGGTGGCCAGGTTGGTGTTCAAAATGTTGAAACATTAACAGACACACTGTACTGTGGGCTGAGGGAAATGGCAAAGGAGAAGAGAGAGTAAATTCAAAGGCTCCTAGCTTTGTCTTACTAGTGTTTATTGTTGTATTGAACAAGGTTACACTCAACCATGTTTGGTTTCTTGGATGGTTATTACCAGGGGCGCAACATTCACTGGGGACATGTCCCCCCCACATTCTGAAATCACATTTTTGTCCTGCCCAGTTTTATCATTGGAATGTGATACAAAACAAGACAATGGTGTGCCTTAGGACCATGCAGGCGCCTCCGAGCAGTAGGGAGGCTGTTTGGAGTGTAAAGAAATAACTTCTAAAACCAAAGTTGGTTATTACACTAGTGACAAATGGATCAATGTCCCACTTGCAGATGCACAGTATCATCTTTAAAACGTGTCAACCAAATACATCCCCAGCATTACTAGCAACAAGGACAGGGACATCGTGGTAGACTACTATAGTTACATAGGTTTGCTTGCAAACTTTCTCATGATCGTTAACCTGACCTGTTTGACTGACCGGCTGCACAGCTGTCTGGTAACATCCTGGTCACATCTAATAGGAGACCAGACAGAAAGACAGACAGATACCCTTCATGTCTATTCATAAACCCTTTCATCCAGGATTAGGTTCAGATCCTGCCATCGTATGAATGCACTCCTGGCCCCTCTATCTGGAATGGACGACATCTGAGGGCATTTGAGTATGTAGGGAAGCCTGGGAGGTCTGCATGGTGCCCCAGATAAATCCACTGTGGTTATTTAGTGCATTATATCACCTTCTTATCGTTGGCAGTGATCTTTGCCACACCGCCATGGTTGCTTTTTTTTATGTAACAGATTTACTGCATCAAAACACATAAACATTCTCATTAAGACAGACTTTTCAATGCCTGACCTTACAATAAATACTAGGATTATATTTGAGGTCTCATTTGCTGTCCTCTATAGCTCAGTTGGAAGAGCATGGGTCTTGCAACACCAGGCTAGTGGGATAGATTCCCGGGACCACCCATACAGTGATTATAAAATGTATAAACGCATGGCTAAGTCCTTTTGGATAATAGCGTGTACTAAATGGCATATATTATCATATACGGCCTCGTTCAGTTTGCTACTCCATTGGTGCTGTAGGGACATCAGCCACTGTACTTACATAATATGAACATATGTTTCAAACCATGTTTATATTATCACGCTTAAGCCCCATCTAGAATGTATGTGTGGAGTTGCAATGGGAATTCAGACAAACAAGTACGTTTATGAAGCTTATACAACCAAACTAAGATATTCACACAGACTCCATGACCATGTAAAAGTGATGAACTCCCATCTGCTTCATTTCACAGCTCTAACGACACCCGACCACGGACAAGTGCCACTTTCAGAGGTGGCGGTACGTTTCCATGGCAATGCATGGCATGTGGCGCCAGTGTGTGGGCGGAGAGAAACGTCAGAGCTGCCCTCCTCACAGCTGGAGGGGGTAATGGGAAGCGCTGTCAGAGTCATAAGAGGGGAGAGAGACAGAGAGGGGGGTGGAGGTAGAGGGAGAGAGAGAGGAGGTATAGAAAGAGAGAGAGAGGAGGCCACTGCTAGGATAGTAAGGTATGAGGGAAAACGTTGGCGCCTGAATGCGAGACGCAATTACATTTTAATAATGCATATGGAAGGCATCATAAACAGTTAGTACAGCAGCTAGCAGAGCCCCCCTAATGGACAGGGGGCTCTGCTAGCTGTCTGATGCTGCTGGGCCCACATAGGACAGAAATAACCTCAACCCAGGAGAGGAGAGGAGAGGAGAGGAGAGGAGAGGAGAAGAGGAGAGGGGGTATGACAGTGGAAAAGATAGGACACAAACTACCATGTAATATCAAAGCAGCTCATGATCAGTTCCATCACATTTTTTTTTAAAGTCGTCTTTAAAGACATTGCAATATTGCTCTCAAACTAGCAGTCAGTTTGGAGAATAATCAAACGAATTGAGACACGATCATTCTTATTAACAAGTTGGCCAGAAAACAAAGCCTAGCAGGGGGAAGGGGGTGTTCAGGGCCTGATGACAAATATCCTGGTCTCAGCGGAGCTTGTTAACAACCAAGAGAGCACACACATCTGTGCTTACAAGCTGTATTCTGCCTCACAGCCAGTATCAAAGTCATGAACATTTAGTAATGAACTTGCTTGCAAACCAGAAAAATACATGATCCTGTATTATTATAATGTATGCCTACATCTTCAGTGAGTTATGATTTGTTTCAACCTGTAAACATTCTAACAAGTACTCTTTCTTCAAATCAGTATTTCCTCATCTCTCTGTGTACCACATTGTAGGTCTGCTAAAGGGACACTGCGAGATTTTGTCAATTCAGTTTTTCTACTTACCCAGAGTCAAATTAACTTGTGGATACATTTTTTTTATGTCTCTGCATACAGTATGAAGGAAGTTAGAGGTAGTTTCCCGAGCCAATGCTGGCTAGCGTTAATGCAATGACTGTAAGTCTAAAGGTACGCTAGCATTATGCTAGGGGCTTAATTGCCAAAATCTTGCACGATCCCTTTAAATTCCAGCCCTAGAATCCACTTACAAACAGGAGAATCACTGAAAAGCCAAGTGAAATTAAATACGACCACAAACCTCCACATGCATTTCTCCATTAATTCCCCATTTCCAACAGCACCCGTTCCTGTCAGCCATTATTTATAACATGTTATTCTACTGTTCATTTACCATGGGCTGGTCCTAAAACCAGCCTTATACTGGATTCAATCAAGACAGGGTTTCCCCCCTTAGGCCTCCTCATCCGGACAAGCTTGTCATGGTATGTTCAGATTGGGCATGATGTGTTAGTCTGCACCTGAGATGACTTACAGCTAGGGAATTAGAGTGTTCTTATGCTCATACAGTAAGTGTGTGTGTGTCTGTGTGCGTGCGTGTGGAGAGTAACAGCTTTTTAATGTGCCCAACTACTATGCAAATACATTATTGCGCCATGTTCTAATTGGCCTTTACAGTTGCCTAGAGTCAAAACTGAATGGATTCAGTCGACTAGGCTAGGATTCATTTCCCAATCAGCAAGTGAGCTGCGGTAAACTTCCATCTGTTGGTGCCACTTCCGATAACAAGTGAGTTCATAGAAAAGGAGTAGAACTGAAGATGGAACGCTCGCCTAAATTTACAAACTGTGGGAGGAGAAGCTAAATGCCAAGTGAGATATACGAGTTGATAAAAAGTCAGAGTGCAATAAGGAACAGAGGAAGAGGAAAACTAGTTCATGACTTGGCTATGTAAGAATCCATCCTCCACAGGTCATTCAAGGATCAGACACTGAAATAGTTTCTTAATGGGAAAAAAGACTGAAAAGTCTCACGATTTTCAGATAAACTTGAACAAAGATTAATATGATGTCTTTGAGTCAATGAGAATGACTATACAGCAACAGATTAGCATGTATTAACCCAGTTTATACTGTAATCTCACTTTAAGCACGTAATAACAATGACATGAATGTCAAACAGAATTATCTATCGTATTATTACATTATAACTGTTTTACAAAACTGTTCAGTGAACTCACCTAGGATCTTGAGTTGTGTGACGGCTCCATGCAGACCGAAGAACATCCACAGAGGTCTGGAGTTGTCCACACACACCTGCATCCCTGCGTTGATTCCATTGTGGCTCAGAAACACCTCCCCCTCCGCGTTCACCACGAAACCCAGGATGTCACCACTCTGCAGGGGTGCCCCCACCCGACACACCGCCCAGAATTCCTTGCGGTCGACCAGGGACTCCGGGCTGTATGGTAGGTCGCTCGGACGAAGCCAAGCCGGGTCGCACGACGTCACGCCATAGGAGAGTGAACCGAGACGTGTGGCACCCGTCTTAGTCACTTTCACGAACACGCTCTCTCCGCAACGCAGGGGCCGGCTGGTGAACACCAGGGTCCTCTCATCACCGCTGCGATGCTCCACGCCCCGGGACACCGTGTGCTCATCGAGGGCCTTGATGTGGGCGCCTCGGAGCGGGTGGAAGTGGAGATCGCTGTCGAGGAGCGAGGGGAGCAGGGAGCACTGCTGGGAGTTGAGGGAGTTCTGGGGGATGGAACAAGAGGTGGAGCTGAGGGGGTGAAGGCGCTCCTCTTCCTCCTGCTCCTGCTGCTGGAGGCTGAGGTCACACAGGCTAATAGAAAGGTCGTCTGGGTCCCGCCGTAGCGATGCTCGGTGGGCGGTGGTGAAGGAGCGAGGACGCAGGCATTCTAGAGGCACCATCTCACTGTCTGTAGGGACAGAGAGAGAAACAAACACAGAGTGATCAATCATCGGTTTAACACTTTTCTTATAATATGCAGCAAAGGGTCAAAGCTTTGTAAAGAACTTGCTATTTTAGTACAATCCTCACATTTGTACACTGAAGTGCAGTTTTTTGGAATACTGGTATTATGAGCTGTTTACTAAAAGCTTTTCGGTTTTCTTTCACATTCAAGATCCACTTTACTCAATGTTATGAAACATACTATCACATAAATGCACAAATAAAACAATTTTGTATTTTTTTTATGTCACACACAGCGGAAAGGTGCAGTGAAAAGTGCTGTTTTGCAAGGTCAGATATAGTAGTACGTCACCCCTAGAGCAAATTAGGGTGCCTTGCTCAAGGGCACAGACAGATTTTTCACCTTGTCGGCTCGGGTATTTGAACCAACTACCTTTTAGTTACTGGCCCAACACTCTAACTGCTAGGCTACTTGCCTCCTGCAAATACCTAAATGTGCATTTTTCTGTGTTTAGAAATAAAAGTGTTAAAGTATATCTCCTTATTCATCAGCCTCAAACAATCCTCATGGAATGTGAGTGTACACACAATGTATTGGAACTTAATGCTTTAATGTGAAATTATTTGGGCTGGTGCAGTATCTTCTACGAGTAAAACACATGTATACATAAACATGTTTCAAAAAGCTATATGACAACTTTACATAACACACAATCACAGTGACTTTATGTGCAGTATGTCCACTGTAGCCATTGAACTATGTGTTTGGGTGTTAAAGAGATGGCCAATGCTGCAACTGAGAGGGACAGACATTGAAGAGCCAACAGTATCACCTTTCCTTTGGCTGTGCTCAACACTAATAAATAGCCTCCCTTGAACTAAATTGGCAAACCGTTGAGTGAGAGTCACATGGCCATTCATAGACCGCCTTAGCAGAGAATATAAACCTCTGGTTGGTACAAACGGATCTGCATCATAGCACGTTTAGGGACAGGGGACAGGCAGCAGCCAAAATTAACCTGCCCCTCTAAACCTGGGCTAAAATTAGCCAGATTGGACATGTGAGAAGAGTGGAAAGGGGTTGACTGACCTTAGAGGCAGGGTCCACTCACTGTACAAAAGAGAGAGCGCAAAGGATAGCGTGTGAAGGGAAGTGTGAGAGAGACAGTGAGAGGGTGTGTGTGACGGAGAGAAATATAGAGAAAGGAAGAGGGAGTAAAAAAACGAGGGAGAAATAGAGAAGAAGAGCCAGAGGAGACTTGCTACCTCACACTCCCTCTTTATCACACGGAGGCAGCAAATCTCCGGTAGGTTGGACCCAAATGATAAACTCCTTTGCCGTTATTACTTCCTGCGTGAATGGTGTCCACTAACAACAGCCACAGTCTTAAACTTAGCACCACTATTTCTGTCCATGTCGTGATGGGGCCCCAAAATAATTGTGCCACTGTACTACAGTTCACATACACATTCAGTCTCCCCAACAGTGAATACGGTTCAAATAAACTACATATTAGTATCATTTACACCTATAAATCATCTGAAACCTCTCAATTTAGATTACAAAGGAGATTGGGCTAGAATGACATGAGTAGGGGTGCAAAATTCTGGTAACTCTCAAAATTCCCAGGCTTTCCAGAAATCCCGGTTGGAACATTCCTGGAATATGGCAAAAATAAGCAGAAAATCCAGGAATCCTCCAATTGGAATTTCTGGAAAACCTGGGGATTTTGTGAAAGTTACCATATTTTTGCAACTACCGACATGAGACATGAGGGGAAGACCAAGGCCTGAAGTCACACAATGAGATCTTCACCAAACTAACTTAATGGTCAATTTGGGCTTACACCAGGTATAGGACATGATTGTACGCAAGAGAGAAACATATACAGTATTTTCACAACAAAGTTCCCTACCAACAGAACCCAGACCCAGGGTACAGCCTCTCTCATCTCCCTCTTTGATTTTGCAACTCATCACGAAAAGCATTCATACTATTTGATGTATGACTTTACATTATTTCAATGGCACATACACCATATCACTGGCCAATGTTTTTCTTTTAATAGAGCTGATCCTAAGCCAAGTGTGATTACCCTCATAGTTGGGGGTTTAGAGCTTGGTTCCTCTCAGACTGAGTGCCTTGGTGTTTCACAACCTCACTCATTAAAACATCAATCACACACAGACAGGTGCAGACTTGCATCTTTTGTCCTCTGGAACCCGTTTGAAGCCATTGTGCCAGAAAATTAGGCAAAGGCATTCAGACATTCACTGTCGCCTAACGAGTGCCACTTTGGCGTTCCCATTTTTACTGGTTCATTTGGATACGCTCCGATGGTTTTATAATAGGGCGTATGAGGACTAATGGTGATTATCCACTATTTAAAAACGTTTCACAAAAAAACAGCAAAGTTCAAGTCTTTGAAGTTTCTGAATAGCAAAATAAAATTGTGATCACATTTTGAGTAAATTAGAAAATAGACGTGATTAAGTGACTACAACTCCACTCAAATCAGGTGAACAACACATTATACACTAATGTTATTAACAGTGGTCGGTGCAGTGGTTGACCTCATGAATGTGGCCATTTAAAACCATAGATTTTAATCCTTGGGGCAATCTTCAAAAAGTAAACATTTGTAGTTCTCATATTTGTGGCCATTGAAAACCACAGCCTGTCAATCATCGAACCACAAACATGAAACAAAAAGGTAAAGGAGTAATTTCTTGTTTTATTGTGTTACTTTTTAATTTTTTACTTTAGTTTATTTAGTAAATATGATTTTAACTTGATGTTCTTAAAACGGCATTGTTGGTTAACGGCTTGTAAGAAAGCATTTCTGTTGGATTTGGCGCATGTATCAAATACAATTTGATTTGATTTGAGAGGTCACTTTGGAAAACAGCTTAGTTATAATCCACGTAAGACCCTTCCCAAAACGGACTCCAAATATAAAAAGAGGAACAAACAGAAACTGAGGGACTAACTGACTGAGCACAACCTAGTAAAACCAGTTGCTAAGGATTAGAATGTGACATTTTGGGAAGGTAGAAACTCCAGGATACGGCAGGGAACAAAAATGTAATCAGCCAATAAACACATTACCATTATATTGTACCTATAAGGGTTATTTAACCTCATGGAGGAAGATACATAAACGGCCCATCAAGCATTGGTCTCTGGTGCTGTTAGTCCAGTCTGGTCTAGGCTGTGTGCTGGGCTGGAGGGTGAAAGGGAGGACGATGATAGTTTAGCCTATACTAATGCAGGAATGTAGGTCTGGACCACTGATGACTATTTCCCACTCATTAAACACAGAGAGCACCTGCTAACATAGAAACACATGATTAGTCTGATGCTGCCCAGATTCTAAATGTTCTCCTATATTCCCCAGCCAATTTAAACAACCTTTCCAACTTGGAAAGCGGAAAACGTCCTATAACTAAATTACATTTCATTCACACTGGCATATTTTCAGAAGGACCCAAATGCAATAGCAGGAAAGATAGAGCACAGTCCAGTTCACTCAAGGCAATTAAAGCTAAATCATTCACAGTAATTCAGGAATTCTATACCTTTTATAGACTTTTAAAACATCAGTTGAGACAGTGGTGTGCAGCTGTGAGTTGCCTGAGAGCGTTTGATTCATTCCTTGGCGTAGTGGAACTGGATTAGGGGGCTCACTGGGCTTTACTGAGAGTACGGCTGTAACCTCTACAAGGTCAGTGCTCCCAAGTGGCCTGTGTGTGTGTCTTTGTGTGTGTGTGTGGTGGGGGGATTTGCAGTAAGTATGCATGACTCAAGGGCCTATGATCTGTCCAGATTGAGTAAGTGAGGTCATATATCATGAAACAGAGGGGCTGCCTGGGGGAGAGAGGGAGGGGAGAGGGGCAGCTTTGTCTGTCCCAAAAAGGAGAGAGAGGGGCTTTCGTTTATCAGGGGAAGAAAGGGTGAGGGCTCTGGGGAGAATACACATCAATGAGCTTTTAAGGAGTGTTATCCCAGCTGAGATAGTGGCGCATAGGTGTATGTGTGTACAGTATGTGTATAGTGGGATGGGGGGTTGGGCACTGTATTGGTGTGTTGCAGAGGAGGTTGGTGGGAGGAGCTATCAGAGGACGGTTTCATTGTAATGGCTGTAATGGAATAAATGGAACAGAGTCAAACATGTGGTTTCCATTTGTTTGATACCGTTCCATTTATTCCATTCCAGCCATTATAACGAGCCTGTCGTCCTATAGCTCTTCTGGTGTGTAGTGGGAGGCTATATGTTTCAATGAACTCTCAGCCTCGGAGATGGCAAATGTAAGATGAGCTGTGCACGTAGCATTTTGGAACCCCAAGTTGGATTCTCTGGCCCAAAGCCAGATGTTTCTGATTCTTGGACCTCCTTCCATAGTGGAAAGAAGATGGAACTCACTGAGGTGTAAAATATCTGCAGCGGAAGAATTCAGTCTGTCATCAGGCATTTGAGAACCCCTTCTGTAGACATTATGCTTCAGGTGACTGCTAAACTATTGACACACACCTTCTGCGAACCATGTCATTACCAAGGAGGACAAAAAAACAACAACCATGTTTTAGACACTTGAAATATCTTAAGGTTCTTTGATGACTCCAACATGAATCATACCTCAAAGTTGTATTGTGTCAGCAAAAAGTTATGTATTTATGTCACTGCACTTTTATGGCTGAAATGTAAACATTTTCATCTGTGTGATGGTTCTGGTGAATCAACAATATTTTGCTTTGGGGCTATGGGGGGGCTATAGAGTCAATGGTGATTCTCTCTAATCACAAACAGATTTCCTCAATTAGTCTCATCTCCTTGTTTTAGTCAAGGAAACCCAGGGTAAACCCCCAGTGAAACATCCACACACAATGAGCTCATTATTGATAATGAACTCTCTGGCCATCTGAAAGTGATTAGCTTCTCCCCCTGTACTGTATATAGCTGAGCTCCCCAGATTCTGAGCTGATGTGTTCTATTACCATTTCCATTATGATTTCACTGCAAATGTCTTCGATTCCATCCGGACTGATTATGTCATGGTTAAGACAACTGGCCCTGTCTAGAGACATTTATATTTCTTAACAAATCATATCAATATAAAGAGGTGAGGTCATCTGAAATAAAGCTAGATTTAAATATGCTAAAACCTTGCATGTGTATAGCATGATGTTGATGAAAGAGGGTCATCCCACATTCTAGTTTCTACTTATCCTCATTGTCCAGTGGGCATCCAGTGTGAAATGTTGGATGTTTGGAGTTGTATCTTGGGCAACATACCTGAGAATAGGGTTGCCATGGGGACTAGATATTTTCTAAGGGAGGGCACTTTTACTGTACTCTATGGTTGATCCATAGAGTGTTATTTGAATAATGGTTAATTTGGCCTTGGCCTGGATTCTGGGGTCTAAGAACATATGTATATAATTCACTGTAGTGCACACATACACTCCATTTGATCAAAAACCTCAGGACAAAGGTAACAACATGATACACATCTTAACCTCATGAGGTCTAAGAATAAATGGCAATTTTCCAAAATGTGGAAACCTGGAGCAGGATCCATACTCTTGCAAAGTTCAAATGTAACTTTAACCACCTTTAAAACACACAACCAACAAAACAGCAGGGAATTTGCAGATTATGTATTAGTGTGATCAGCAGTCCCAGACAGAGAAAGGTACGAAATAGAGAAAAAGAAAGAAAGAAAGAAAGAAAGAAAGAAAGAAAGAAAGAAAGAAAGAAAGAAAGAAAGAAAGGAGGGATAGAGAGGAAGGGCTGTACAATGTTTCACGATTTTAACATGCCAAACATTTCAGCTCAGTGAATTAGCTAAATGTTAATAATGTGGAGGCACTTAGCATCCCCCCGCCTTTCCCTCCATTCTCCTTTGGGTCAGAGCAGACCTTTAACAGATGAATCTGCACATTATTATTACCACTGTGAACTCCAAGCTTCACTGTTTTTGGATGATCCATTCATAAGCAGCAGACCCATAATTAGAGGTATTAGTACAGCCTTTGCTTACTTGGGTATAGACCCTGCCTCCAGGCCTATCAACTGCATCCACCAATCACAACTAAGAAAGGAGCTTAGTGCTGCCCTCCTTTACTAAGGTGAACATCCAAAATAAAGGAAACGCTTGAGTAAATGGGGCAAACACAGTAAGCAGGTGCTTCCACGTAGGTGTGGTTCCAGAGTTAATTAAGCTGTTACCATTCCATTATGCTTGGGGTCATGTATGCAAATGCCTAGTTGCCCATTATTTTGGCAACCATGGATAGAAGAAGTGACTTTGAAAGAGGGGTGATTGTTGGGGCACGTTTGGCAGGAGCTTCAGTGACGAAGACTGCTCAACTTTCTGATGTTTCACAAAGAACAGTGGGATTAATTGAAAACGTATGTAGGATTCTGGCACAGCGCCCGAGACAGCCTTTTCCAGCACCATGAACAAAACACCAAATTATGGAATTTCTCATGGAAAAATGGCGTTGCATCCCTCCAATAGGGTTTCAGACACTTATAGAATCAATGCCGAGGGGCATTGAAGCAGTTCTGGTGGCTCGTTGTGGCCCAACGCCCTATTAAGACACTATGTTGGGGTTTCCTTTATTTTGGCAGTTATCTGTATCTCGCCTCATGGAGATGGTAAACAGAACCTATTGTTCTATCTATGAAAATGTAAGATTTAATGGGTCCACAAACTCAACAATTCTTAACACATGCATCTGGATATACTGTACAGACCCCCTTACACTGTTCTTAAATAATTCTCTATTTCTTCGTCTAAAAACTGCTGAAATTCACACCCCGTTATGGATTTTCAACATTGCAGAACCAATTCAATTATTGTAAACGTAAGTTCGACACATACACAATTATAGACACTAGTACAGCCTTTGGCCAAGTTAAACTGCCAAGAAATGTTTATTGTAGCCATCAGTGAGCTTGCTGCACCTTTCTACTGGTCCACTCTTCAGTAGCAAACTGCTGTAATTCTTCAATGTTTGCGGGGTGCCCTCAATCAACTGCTGTTTTCAGATCTTGCCATAGGTTTAGGATGTGATTCAGACCTGGACACTTCACTGGCCACTCCAGAACAGTCCAGCATCTCTTTTGAACCATTCCTGGGTGGGTTTTTTAATGTGCGTATGGGGTTGTTTTCCTGCTGGAAGACCCACAACCTTCAACAGAGACACATGTTTTGGACACTGGGTTGAATTAGAGCAATTTTCAGCCCGAAAAGTGGGCCAAATTGCCAGTAGAAAGGTGCAGCAAGCTCATTGGTGGCTACATGTAGCGTTTGTCTTCAATTGTCTCGGCCAAAGGCTGTACAACCAAGTACTAGCTCCGGGGGTGTGTACAACTTTGTTCTCGTCACTAATCTTTATTCTCTGAATTAAAATGCTAAAATTAAATTTTACAAAAATAAAATAGATTCTGCAACGTTGAAACTCCAATAACAAGGTGTGGTCACAAATTTGCTTTTTTTTTTTTAGAAGAAGAAATCTGGAATTATTTAAGAAAAGGGTATCTATATATTTGGCCGCAACTGTAGTATGTAACACACAAGTGGGTATCAGTGAATATACATAAGCTGTAAGCAGTGCCACTCAAAGACATACAGATAGACATTACTATTTTGTTTAGTGTAAATGTTGTTTCAATGCTGTCGCCAGTGCTGCTTTAGAATGACCAGAGGTTAAACAAACCTACATTCACTTGCGTCGCCCTTGAATAAACCCTGGCCTGTTTGGCTGGCTGCTTCAATGGCCAGATTGTACAAATCTGATCTAGCCTGATTGAAAACTATTCCTATCCACAGATGGAGACCATGTGCAGCCCCAGATAACATCTACGGTGAGAAGTAAAACAAAAAAAGTAAGCTCTATGTGCGTGTGATTGTTGACAAAAACAAACAGGTTAGGAAAGCCGTGTACAATAGGGTCAAGACAGCCCTAGAATAATCAAATTGCAAAAAAATATATTCAAAGCGTTTCAGTTCACATTGACCAGTAAAACATGGCATGCATGACTGATTTAAAAGAGTAAAAAGGTGTCTTTTCCACAATACATGTTATGTTTTAATCAAATGTTACAATGAGTTTTTTCATCCAGTACATGTTGACCAATTGTCCATTTTTACTAGAGAGCAATATTCTATTCCCATGCGAGTTGAATTCAATTTCATCTTCATTCCCAATGTTATTTGTATGAGACAACCAGTATTCTATTTCTCACACCATGACATATAATGTATGGCAACACACACCATGATATTAAGCTAGTCCTTAGCTTCCACAAGATTATATTTTACCCTGAATCTGGACATCATTTTATACCTTCCTTAATATGACTACAGGGACACTACCTCTAGCTTCACGGACCACTAGCACTTTGTCAGTGATAAAGTGATTAATCTAACTCCAGTAAACTAACTTCTAGCTCCAAATACCCCTCATCCATAAAAGGCTTACTTATATTCACAGATGAACAAACTGCTTATTTACCCTGTAAGACAACCTGGTCTCAGAGAATTTCGTATTCGTCTGTACTTAAATCAGAACCACTACATTTTGTATGGTATGTATTAATTTGTGGATGTCCATCATCCATATGATATTTTATACGAATTACAATTCATATTATATGTTACACATTTGCAAAACCTACAATATTTTACAAATTTGCTAAACTTGTATGTTACAAATTCTGGCTAGGTGGCTAATGTTAGCTAATGTTAGCTAGGCTAGGGGTTAGGGTAAATGTTAAGTTTAGGAGTTAGGTTAAAGGGTTACGGTAAGGGGAATGGTTAGCTAAAAGGGTTAAGGTTAGGGTTAGGTGAATGGTTAAGGTTAGGGGAAGGGTTAGCTTACATGTTAAGTAATTGAAAAGTTGCTAATTAGCTAAAATGATAAAGTTTCCCATGATGATATTCAAACTCACAACCTTTGGGTTGCTAGACATTCATGTTATATACCCTCCGTCCCTCCCTCCTATCCACACACGCTAACCACTCTACTTTCGTTTTTGCCTTAAGTAACCATCAGTCTTATGTAACACTACCAAACGTGACATACAGTGTAAGTAGTCAGATCCCTTCCCATTTTTTCCCATTTTGTTACTTTACTTTAATTAGCCTATTAGAAGCTTCTAAAGCCATGACATACTTTTCTGGAATTTCACAAGCTGCTTAAAGGCAAAGTCAACTTAGTGTATGTAACCTTCTGACCCACTGTAATTTTGATACAGTGAATTATAACTGAAATAATCTGTCTGTAAACAATTGTTGAAAAATGACTTCTGTCATGCACAAAGTAGATGTCCTAACCAACTTGCCAAAACTATAGTTCGTAGACAAGGAATTTGTGGAGTGGTTGAAAAACGAACTTGAATGACTCCCTCCTAAGTGTATGTAAACTTCCCGACTTCAACTGTAAGTATTCAGACCCTTTGCTATGACTCTCAAGATTGAGCTCAGGTGCATCCTGTTTCCATTGATCATCCTTGAGATGTTTCTACAACTTGATTGGAGTCCACCTGTTGTGAATTAAATTCATTGGACATAATTTGGAAAGTTACACAACCGTCTATATAAAGGTCCCACAGTTGACAGTGCATGTCAGAGCAAAAACCAAGCCATGAGGTTGAAGGAATTGTCCGTAGAGCTCCGAGACAGGATTGTGTCGAGGCACAGATCTGGTGAAGGGTAGCAACAAATGTATGCAGCATTGAAGTTATAAGACGTTTGGAACCACCAACACTCTTCCTAAAGCTGGCCGCCTGGCCAAACTGAGCAATCGGGTAAGAAAGTTCTTGGTCAGGGAGGTGACCAAGAACTCGATGGTCACTCTGACAGAGCTCAAGAGTTCCTCTCTGGAGATGGGAGAACCTTCCAGAAGGACAACCATATCTGCAGCACTTCACCAAATCAGGCCTTTATGGTAGAGTGGCCAGACGGAAGCCACTTCCGGTGGCGGTGTTGCAATCTACTGCAAAGATAGCCTGCAGAGTGCTGTATTACTATCCAAGTCTACATCACCAGAGGAACAGAGGAGAATTCGGATAAGGGTACGGCTAAATGCTACACGAACTGGCCATCTAGCACGTTCGGAACACAGAGTAAAAGGATCAGGTTTCCGGGCACGATAGCATAGATTCAAGGCATAGTGTACAGACAAAGGTATGGTAGGATGTGAGTACATTGGAGGTAAACCTAGGCATTGAGTAATGATGAAAGAGATATAGTCGTTTAAACCAGGTGATGTCATCTCACATGTAGGAGGTGGGACAACATGGTTGGTTAAGGCATATTGAGCAGTAATAGACGAGGCATATTGATATTAGAGAGAGGCATGCGTAGCCAAGTGAACATATTGGTCCAGTGAGTGGTTGGGCTGACTTAGGGACACGGCGATTCAGACAGTTAGTAGGCCGATGCTAACACGCTAACAGTTAGTAGGCCGGGGCTAAACAAGCTAGCAGTTAGCAGACCGGATTAGCAAGAAAGCAGTTAGTAGTGGCTAGCAGTTAGCAAACCAGGGCAGCCAATCTAGCAGTTAGCTGAACGAGACAGGCAAGCTAGCAGTTAGCAGACCGGGGATAGCAAGTTAGCCTATGAGGGACGTCGCGATGGGGGTAAGTCTGTTTTTGCCTCTTCGTGCGATGACGTTGATAGACCAGTCGTGGAATTAGTAGGGTTCCAAGTAACTCTAGGTAGCTAGCAGGCCTAGCAGGTTGCAGAATGGGCCTTCAGTGGACGTCGTGCCTGGAATTCGGGGATATGGAGAGAAAAATAGGTGCGGTATGCTCTGGTTTGAAACGCGTTGTACGAACTGGCGAGAGCTTTCCGAGCTAAAGGTTAGCTGATGACCTCTAGCAGTGGTTAGCTGAATGATAGCTGGTAGCTAGTTAGCTAGCTAGCTTCAGTTGAGGTATTCCAGTTCGGAGGTAAATAGAAATACTTTAGGAAAAAACAAACAGATCCACACCACATTGGGTGAGGCGAGTTGCAGGAGTATTTTGAAGTTGATGTCTAGGAAAAATATGAAAAAGAATGCGAAGAAAAAGATATATGCACATGGGACGAGACAAGACAAAGATGTCTGACTGCTACACCATCTTGGGTAGATGGCACGATCGAACATCTCTGGAGACACCTGAAAATAGCTGTGCAGTGATGCTCCCCATCCAACCTGACAGAGCTTGAGAGGATCTGCGGAGAAGAATGGGAGAAATTCCCCAAGTACAGGTGTGCCAAGCTTGTAGCGTTATACCCAAGAAGACTCGAGAGTGTAATCGATTCCAAAGATGCTTCAACAAAGTACTGAGTAAAGGGTCTGAATATTGATAATTCAGTTCTTTATTATACTTTTGCAAAAATGTATAAAAAACTGTTTTTGCTTTATAATTATGGGGTAGTGTGTGTAGATTGATGAGAGAAAATCTATTTAAATCATTTTAAAATAGGGCTGTAACGTAACAAAATGTGGAAAAAGTCAAGCGGTTTGAATACTTTCCAAATGCACTGTATCATACTAAATGGAGTGTCTTGGATTTACTTACAGAATAATATGAAATGCTCTGAGACCAGGTTGTGTAAGAACACAGCAACACCTGTGAGCAGTGTTGTCATGTTCACGGTTTTCTTGCTAAATTGGGCTACTTTGAAAAAGATGTCGCGGCCACCATTGCATTTGTCTTAAAATATATATACAGTGGCGATTTTGGTGAGGCAAACAAAAAATGTAGATGCATACCAGCAAAGACACTACACAACACAACACTAAACAATACATTAATTGGACTATAACGGTGACAAACGGTGCCCACAAACTGTTAGGGCCTACATAAAGCTGTCACAACAACAGAGTCCCAACAGCAGTCCCATCACCTTACTACTAATACACATGGCTATCAGCAGAGCCCTGTCTGGCAGCGAAACAGTTCATTCAGCCTCGTTTTCTGCCTTTTAAAAAAACATAGCTGATATGGCTGACTTGCTAAAACAAATGTAGTCTCTACTGACAATTGAGATGTACAAACTATGGCATAATGAGACGACGAGCGGATAAGAGGCAATCCGTAAATTTGATTAAGACAGCCCCACGCACCTCTCTGATTCAGTGGGGTTGGGTTAAAAGCAGAAGATACATTTCAGTTGAATGCAGTTAGTTGTACAACTGACTAGGTCCACCCTCCCTCCCATTTCTGTCTTCTTTGTAAATGTTATATAGGTATTGTCTAAGTGAGGGTCAGAGATAGTCAGAATATTGTCATCTGTTATTAATTTAATCAACATTGTTTCTTAAGCTACAGTCGTGGCCAAAAGTTGAGAATGACACAAATATTAATTTTCACAGTCTGCTGCCTCAGTTTGTATGATACTCCAGAATGTTATGAAGAGTGATCAGATTAATTGCAAAATAATGAACTGAATCCCCCCAAAAATTTCCACTGCATTTCAGCCCTGCCACAAAAGGACCAGCTGACTTCATGTCAGCGATTCTCTCGTTAACACAGGTGTGAGTATTGACGAGGACAAGGCTGGAGATCACTCTGTCATGCTGATTGAGTTCGAATAACAGACTGGAAGCTTCAGAAGGAGGGTGGTGCTTGGAATCATTGTTCTTCCTCTGTCAACCATGGTTACCTGCAAGAAAACACGTGCCGTCATCCTTGCTTTGCACAAAAAGGGCTTCACAGGCAAGGATATTGCTGCCAGTAAGATTGCACCTAAATCAACAATTTATCGGATCATAAAGAACTTCAAGGAGAGCGGTTCAATTGTTGTGAAGAAAGCTTCAGGGCACCTAAGAAAGTCCAGCAAGCGCCAGGACCGTCTCCTAAAGTTGATTCAGCTGTGGGATCGGGGCACCACCAGTACAGTGCTTGCTCAGGAGTGGCAGCAGGCAGGTGTGAGTGCATCTACACACACATTGAGGCGAAGACTTTTGGAAGATGGCCTGGTGTCAAGAAGGGCAGCAAAGAAGCCACTTCTCTCCAGGAAAAACATCAGGAACAGACTGATATTCTGCAAAAGGTACAGGGATTGGACTGCTGAGGACTGGGGCAAAGTCATTTTCTCTGATGAATCCCCTTTCTGATTTTTTGGGGCATCCAGAAAAAAGCTTGTCTGGAGAAGACAAGGTGAGCGCTACCATCAGTCCTGTATCATGCCATCAGTAAAGCATCCTGAGACCATTCATGTGTGGGGTTGCTTCTCAGCCAAGGAAGTGGGTTCACTCACAATTTTGCCTAAAAACACAGCCATGAATAAAGAATGGTACCAACACATCCTCCGAGAGCAACTTCTCCCAACCATCCAGGAAGATGTATATATATAACTGTGACCTGCTGCTTATGACTATCAGGCATGAGCATGTTGTTCATTATTGAGTGAGTGAGTGAATGGTGGAGAGGGGGAGGGCCTGGAGGGGTGTATGTGCATTGGGAGCACTGGTTGAGAGGTTCTGCAGCAGAAGCAGCCGAGTCACGGAGACAGAGCCAGTCGTGACACATTTTTACCAGTTGTAGGTAGGCTATTTAGATTCATGGAGACACCCTTTTTCCATAAAACATTAACTCACTAGAAATTATAGAATGGCGACAAAGCATTGGAAAACAACTTTAGGTGCACTAGAGCTCTTTATATAAATTTGCTCAGAGGTGGTTTAAAGTAAACTGCATTCTAATGTTGACTTTTCTTATACATAACAGTATCAAGGGAAGGGTTTTGCTCAGTTCTAGGGTCTGGAGCGCTGATCGAGTGGAAATTTGAAATGGAAGTTATGGAACTCCTTCACGTGCTTGTGTTACGGGGAAAAAGTCCACAATGAAAATTACATTAAATGTGGAGAGTGATAGGCTACATCTGCATCTGTTGACCATCAAGTAGGCTATTCATTTCTATGCCATTGCAGGCTACTATAGCCTACTATTTTATACAATAAATATATATTGAAATGACAATATCACTGGAGTCAATGCAAATCCATTTGTGCCACTTGTGTAGCTTACCTGGAGCTGGCAAACAGATGTAATAATTCTCTATGTTTGGTTAGGTCAGGGTGTGTCTCGGGTGGGAAATTCTATGTTTTCTGTTTCTTTGTTTTTGGCCGAGTGTGGTTCCCAATCAGAGGCAGCTGTCTATCGTTGTCTCTGATTGGGGATCATACTTAGGCAGCCCTTTCCCACCATTAGGTTGTGGGATCTTGTTTTCTGTTTAGTTACTGTGGCCTGACAGAACTGTGCGTTTTCGTTTTCTATTTTGTTTGAGTGTTTTTTGAATTACTACAGAAGATCCCACCAAAAACAGACCAAGCAGCGTGGCCAGGAGGAGTGGACACGGGAGAACATCCTGGATGGAGAAGGTCCCTGGCCGGAGAGTATCGCTGTCCAAGGGAGCAGATGGAGGCAGCAAGAAAACACGAGGAACGGCGACGATACGAGGAGTTACGTCAATGACGGAAGCCTGAGAGGCTGCTCCCAAAAATATTTTGGGGAGGCACACGGGGAGATTGGAGTCAGAGTTTAGACCTGAGCCAACTCCCCGTGCTTACCGTGGGGAGCGTGTGACTGGTCAGGGACCGTGTTATGCGGTGATGCGCACTGTGTCTCCAGTGCGCATTCACAGCCCGGTGCGCTCTGTGCCAGCTCCCCGCATTTGCCGTGCTAGAGTGGGCATTCAGCAGTTCAGGCTCAGGGTCTCCGGTGCGTCTCTTTGGCCCAGGATATCCTGCACCGGCTCTGCGCACTGTGTCTCCGGTGCGCCTTCACAGCCCAGTGCGTCTTCTGCCAGCACCCCACAGTTGCCTGGCTAGGGTGAGCATCCAGCCAAGATGCATTGTGCCAGCTCTACGCTCCAGACCTCCAGTCCGCCTCCACGGCCCAGTATATTCTACGCCGGCTGTACGCTGTACGGCTGTCTGCAGTCCGGAGCCTCCAGCGACGGTCCCCAGTCCGGAGCCTCCAGCGACGGTCCGGAGCCTCCAGCGACGGTCCGTAGTCCGGAGACTCCAGCGACGGGCCCCAGTCCGGAGCCTCCAGCGACGGGCCCCAGTCCGGAGCCTCCAGCGACTGTCTGCAGTCCGGAGCCTCCAGCGACGGTCCCCAGTCCGGAGCCTCCAGCCGGTCCCAGCCACCACGGTCCCCAGTCTGCAGTCCCGGAGCCACCAGCGACGGCCAGTCCAGCGTCCGTAGTCCGAGCCCCAGTCCGGGCCTCCAGCCTCCAGCGACGGTCCGTAGTCCGGAGCCTCCAGCCGGGTCCCCCGGTCCGGAGCCTCCAGCGACGGTCCGTAGTCCGGGAGCCACCAGCGACGGTCCCCAGTCCGGGAGCCGGTCCCAGCCACCAGCGACGGTCCCCAGTCCGGAGCCTCCAGCGACGGTCCCCAGTCCGGAGCCTCCAGCGACGGTCCCCAGTCCAGAGCCTCCAGCGATGGTCCGGAGCCTCCAGCGACGCTCCCCAGTCCGGAGCTTACAGGGTGGGTTCCTAGCCTGGAGTCCCCAACAACGATCTACGGACCGGAGGCCCCGGCGACGATCCCTGCACCAGATGCGCCACCGAAGTGGGGGGAGCCTCAAGCGGAGCGGGGTCTGCATCCTGCACCGAAGCCCCACCGAGAGTAGATGCCCACCCGGCCCCTCCCCTATAGGTTCAGGTTTGAGGCCGGAGTCCGTTGTTGTAGCCTTGTAGTATTATGCCATTTTTAAATGGCCATGTTTAGTTAATTAAATCGGAAGTGATTCATTATTATCGTTGTCACAGCTCAATCGCAAATGTATCATTCTCCACATTTAATGTCAGTTTGTGGACTTTCCCCTGAAATTAGATATTGGCCTATCAGGGAATATAGGCTACCCGCATCTAGCTCAGAAAACCATGGCAAAGTTGAGTTACAATTATAAAACACAGATTTTTTTCAATCTCGCAAATATGCCATTTATAACAATTTGTACTCTTAACATCTGGCACATAATAATGCCACAATTGCCAGAAAATAGCCTAACATTTGTTTTTTGAAGTTTGTCCAAAAGTTTTTTGCACAGAGATTGAGATCCTTTGTCCAACTTTCATCATTCAAACTCTGTCGGGTTTATCTATAGTTATGCACATGCACAAATGGGATTAATTTACAATTACAAACTGGGTGGTTTGAGCCCTGAATGCTGATTGTTTGAAAGTCATGGTATATCAGACATGTATAAGGGGAATGACAAAAACATACTTTTTTAATGCTCTAATTATGTTGGTAGCCAGTTTATAATAGCAATAAGGCACCTCAGGGGTTTGTGATATATGGCCAGTATATCACAGCAGCTGAAGGCTGTTCTTTGTGGTATATGGCCAATATACCACGGCCATTTGCTATGTCCTAAGAACAGCCCTTAGAAGTGGTATACTGGCCATATACCACACCTTCTTGGGCCATGTTGATTAATCATAGCAGTCAAAACATGTTAAATCGACATACATTCATTCAAATGATCTGGAGAGTTTAATGGCGATTTATCTTTTCTCGCGACATTCTTAAACTTGCAATAATTCATTTGATGGAAATCCACATTTTTCTTCTTTTTCCTACGTTGTTAAAAATGACGTTGATATTCCTTCTTAATTCGCTCAATAAAAAGGGTTTATTGGATAAATGTGGAAACTCTTCTCTTACTGCGAAATATTTGGGATAGTTTTCAGGCCTTGTGGCCGGTTTTTCAGAGGTCAATTTTAGCTAAACCTGGCAACCCTGCCTGTGCGACATTGCCTGAATGCCACAATCTCATGACCATTGTTTCCATAGATATGGTAAAGAGGTCAATTGAAAACGACCAAAACAATGGAATTGCCATGGAAACATATGGGAGAAAGGACCGTGGGGGAAAGATTCAGAGTCTCCTCATTGTCCCCCAGCAAAATGTGCCTACATTTAGGCTATTGTTTATACAGTATGTGTATTTCACACTATGTTGAGGTAAAAATCTGACATTAACGCTTGTATGGATGTCAACGCCATCACAGGTTCATGTCATCATTTCCAAATGTATTACAGTTAAAAACGACTGACTACCACCACCAATTTCTGTATGCTAGCTATGCTAACCAGCTCATACGAACAGGAGTTAGCATTTAGCAGTCACTTCTTCTAAACCTGAAAAGGGATTACTTCTACATGCAGCGAAAACAGACAAATATATCCAAATCGGACTTAAGTAACCACATTGTGGGCCTGTTACAATACAGAAATAATGACAATAAATCATGACAGATTTGATGAATATCCACTTTGTTAGATCAGATTTGTTGAATGTGTGCCAATCTGGTCAATGGAACATCTGTGCTCCATTGACTCCTTCACTGCATCTATAGAGATCCTATTAAATGATTCTAATTCCTAATTCTATGATTGTCCCATAAACAAACAGTTGTGTTATAGAACAGAACTTTGGTTTCCGTCAGATTAGCACATAATCCGTTCATGTCGTTAAAAAGCTGTGTGATTTCCCACCATTTTCAGCCACGAAAGGGAGGTACACTACATGACCAAAAGTATGTGGACACCTCATTCCAAAATCATGGTCATTAATATGGAGTTGGTCCTGCCTTTGCTGTAATAACAGCCTCCACTCTTCTGGGAAGGCTTTCCACTAGATGTAGAACATTGCTGCGGGGACTTGCTTCCACTCAGCAACAAGAGCATAAGGGAGGTCGGGCACTGATGTTGGGCTATTAAGTGTGGCTCACAGTCTGCGTTACAATTCATCCCAAAGGTGCTTGATGGGGTTGAGGTCAGGGCTCTGTGCAGGCTAGTCAAGTTCTTACACACCGATCTCGACAAACCATTTCTGTATCCACATCCTCTACTGTATCAGAGAAAACCTTTTCTCAGGGCTTTGGATGAGCCTTAGCTAAGTGAGTCATTAACATCAGCAGTTCATGACTACAATAACCAAGCCTTTCTGTATTGATATCTGTGTAGGAAGAGAGCCTAGTGATGTAACAAATCTTACTTAAATGGCAGGGGCAGCAATGTTGGTCTAGAAGAGCCCTCAGGCTCAGTTTGATTCCGGCAGATTAATTTAGCTTCACTGGTTATGCAACACCATCTCGGCTTTCAAGTAGTCTCACCAGTCTCTGGATCACCTTTGAATTCTCACATGGGTGGCTAGCTACTGAGCTACACTGCCCTGTTACTGTAGCAGCCTTAGAGGAAACAGAACTAGAGATCCTTAGATCCTGTGTCGTAACACCCCATGAAGGCAGACAACATGAACACCACTACTGGTACTAAAAACAAGATAACAGCCCGAAATCACTGAACTCATTGGTCAATTCAACAGAAATGTATTCTTTGGATATTTTATGTACTACTAATGTTCTGTATATTCAGGCTGATACAGAGAGACTCATCCATGCTTATTTTACAAGACTACTGTAATGCTCTCCTGTCTGGTCTACCCACAAAAGTCCTTGGGCAATTGCAAAAACATACAGAATGCTGTAGAGTGAGTACTGACCAAGACCAGACGGAGATCACACATTACACCGGTCTCTGTGAGGTTTAGAATTTTTTACGATTCTTCTATTGGTTTTTAAATCAATTTACGATTGTGCACCCCAATACATGTCAGACATGCTTTTGGAGTTATGTACCCAGATGGTCCCTCAGGTCCTCTGGCACTGGCCTTATAACTAACCCAAAGCCTAGTGGAGATGCCTAACAGATATAGCCTAACAGAGAACCTGAGGGTGGCCGAAACTGTGGCCACATTTGAAAGAGATCTTAAAACACACACATTTTTAGCTTTGCTTTTCCTTAGCATTTCAGTTGTTATTGTTATTATTTAGTTTTTTTTCATCCTCTTATGTTTGTTGTGTAGTAAATATGTTTAAATATGTTTAAATATGTTTTTATTTTCCTGTGAAGCACATTGTGTTGCATTCCATGTCTGAAATGTGCTTTATGAAAAAAGCTTGATTTGATTTATTGCAGAAATTTGTTTACTTTATCTCTATGTGACATGTTAAAACAAAGTCCCAGATCACTACATGACCCTAGGGGCAATGATGTCTGCATATGATGTGGAATTGAACTGAATTGAACAGGCAGTGACTTATTAAACTCTAGTACGTTCCACTCCTTCTCTACTGTACTGCTTTTATTTACACACACGATCTATGGTATCTTAGACTATAGCGTTGTGCCACTACCCACATCACTCAAGTCTCGCCTCACAACAAATATGATGGGAAATGCATTTATAGCACAGAGCAGTCTCCTTGGGGCTGGTACTGAGGAACTGCTACAGTTACACTGATCTGGCCAGACATGTGATCAGGGACACTTTTAAAATCAATCCATCAAATGTGAAAGGCAAGGCACCAGAGAGGAAATGGGTAGCTACATTTATGCACCGAGACTGAGTATGCATCTCTGACTGGAACACAGAGTGAAAATTGGATAGAAGTTTATTTGAAGACAAGATATTGTCACGCAGATGGAAGAGTCAGGGCTCGGTGGTGGAGCTGCTCAAAATTTAGGAGATGGAATTGGTCACAATATATCAAATTTTAAGCTACTCATATTTTATACATTTCCTGAGATATATATATATGTATATATATATATCACGTAATGTAGGTCACCAGAGACTATAAAGTGTGGAATCAATGTGAAAATGGTCCTCATTCATTTTCCATTTGTTTAACGTGTTTTCTTGAACAACCAAAATCACTTTTTCCAAAGCATTGTTTGTTCGCTAAACTCGCCCCATTTGGTCCCTGCAGAAAACAGCTGGAGCCAGTCTATAGGACCAACCTCCCGACAGATTGTATGATAAATAGCTTCACGCACAACAGGTGAAATGTGTCTGCCTTTATCAGCTGGCTTAGCGTTAATGCCAGCTCCTAGTGTAAGCACCATTAAGAATCAAAATGTCCCCCGTTAGGAAACTGAGCACATGTGCCAGTTCACCGGGGCAGTCTTTGATGTGGCCGCCCCATATTTCAGGCACTAAGTGCTGCTTGAACTGCGGCCAACGGGGCAATACTAGGGCTTTGAGATATACCATGCTCTTGACTGGTGACGTTCTCAGGCTATAGAAGAAGCCTGATAGTGAAGTACCCTTCAGCTGACTGAGTGCTAAGGCTGCTCTGCTGTTTCTGTAGGTCAGTGTAGGCACGTATAGTAAGTGTAGACATGTAGGGGGCAACAAGGCTTAAGTCTCTCGTAGGTAATAGTAATATGGAGAGCTGCTGTTCTGAAAACCTACAATAAAGGCAGAATCTACTTGGACATTCAATTTTTAAAAATCTAGGATATATTTGAAATGGAATGTTTGTAGATCACTGTTAAAATGGGGATTGCATATGATTATGTTTAGGTAAAGACACAAAGCCGACTGGAAATCCAATGCTGAAGATGTGATTTCCACAGTGCTAACACAACATTCTCTTTCTTGGCTCAGTGAGAACACTGTATTTGTTCTCCTGTCTGGGAAAATGGCTTCAGTCAAGCCATTTTCCTGACATCATCTTTCCTTAATGTCTGTCGAGGAACAAGAGCTATGCACAGTGTGTCATCACAACTCGTCGCGAGCCCACTGAACTCCAGATAGTCTCACTCTAGCGCTGGATACCAAACAGCCCAACAGCAGATAGCACACTGCTTGCTGTCAACTAGCACTGCCAGAAATGAGTTTAAATTGTATTATCTATAATATATGGGAGCCTTTTCTATTTATATTAATGGTGATGACAGCCTCCATTCCTTATAGAGAGGGAGGATCATTATTGGAAATGAGTCCATGTTGATTGAATTATTGGGATGTTTGAAAGTTAATTCCATGAGGGGTGATGATTATGTTTAGTAAACAAAGTTGTACTCTGACAAGAGCAATTTAGGATTAAGCTAAATCTAGGAAGAGATACTACCACTATAAGTATTTCCCCCTTTATGATTTTCTCCTGAATGTTATCAAATCTTCAACAAAACTCTAATATTGGATAAATGGAAGCTGAGCTTACAAATAACAAAAAAATATATACTTATTTAATTTAAATTAACAAAGATCTGCAACACCCAATTACCCTGTTTGAAAAATAAATTAGCCCCTTACACTCAATAACTGGTTGTGCCACCTTTAGGTGCAATGACTGCAACCCTTACTGCAACTCTTACTGTAGTTGTTGATCAGTCTCTCACATCGCTGTGAAGGAATTTTGGCCCACTCCTGCATGCAGAACTATTTTAACTCAGCGACATTTGTGGGTTTTCAAGCATGAACTGCTCGTTTCAAGTCCTACCACAACATTTCAATTGGGATTAGGTCTGGACTTTGACTAGGCCATTCCAAAACTTCAAATTTGTTGCTTTTAACAATTTTCATGTACACTTGATTGGGTGCTTTGGATCATTGTATTGCTGCATGACCCAGCTGTGCTTCAGCTTGGATGGCCTGAAATTATCCTGTAGAATTCTCTTTCGCCTAAAATGACATACCCAAATCTAACTGCCTGTAGCTCAGGACCTGAAGCAAGGATATGTAGATTCTTGATACCATTTGAAAGTAAACACTGAAGTTTGTGGAAATTATAAATTAATGTAGGAGCAGCAGGGTAGCCTAGTGGTTAGAGCAGTGGACTAGTAACCGGAAGTTTGCAAGTTCAAACCCCTGAGCTGACAAGGTACAAATCTGTCGTTCTGCCCCTGAACAGGCAGTTAACCCACTGTTCCTAGGCTGAAAATAAGAATTTGTTCTTAACTGACTTGCCTAGTAAAATACAATTAAAATAACACATTAGATCTGGTAAAAGAACAGAGTATTTTTTGTACCATCATCTTTGAAATGCAAGAGAAAGGTCATAATGTATTATGCCAGCCCAGTCGCAATTTAGATTTTGGCCACTATATGTTTTAGAGTGATTCAATGAACCATTGCATTTTTGTTCAAAATGTTATATCAAGACTACCCAAATGTGCCTAATTGATTTATTAATAACTTTTCATGTTCAAAACTGTGCACTCTCCTCAAACAATAGCATGGTATTATTTCACTGTAATAGCTGCTGTACATTGGACAGTGCAGTTAGATTAACAATAATTTAAGCTTTCTGACAATATCCGATATGTCTATGTCCTGGGAAATGTTCTTGTTACTTACAACCTCATGCTAATCACATTAGCCTATGTTAGCTCAACCGTCCCACTAGGGACCCACCAATCCTGTAGAGGTTTTAAGGCAAGTCATCCAGGTCCTGAAGCATCCCAAACCATCACACTACCACCACCATGCTTGACTGTTGGTATGAGGTTCTTACTGTGGAATACAGTGTTTGGTTTTCACCAGGCATAATGGGGACCCATGTCGCCCAAAATGTTGACTGAAGTTTGCCAAAAAGCATCGGGAAGCACCTGGATGATCACAAATACACTTGGAAGAACGTTCTATGGACAGATGAGTCAAAAGTATAACTTTTTGGGCGAAAGTATAACTTTTCATGCTTGAAAGCAGTTCTGCATGCAAGAGTGGGCCAAATTTCCTCCACAGCGATATGAGCGACTGATCAACAACTACAGGAAGTATTTTGTTGCAGTCATTGCAGCTAAAGGTGGCACAACCAGTTAGAGTGTAAGGGGGCAATTACCTTTTCACAAAGGGGAATTGGGTGTTTCATAAATTTGTTAACGAAATAAATAAAATAATTTAATTTGTTATTTGTAAACTCAGGTTCCCTTTATCTAATATTAGGTTTTGGTTGATGATCTGATAACATTCAGTATAAACAAATATTAAAAAACTGAAAATCAGAAAGGGGGCAAATACACTACATGATCAAATGTATGTGGACACCTGCTCGTCGAACATCTTATTCCAACATCATGGGCATTCAATTTATAAAGCTTTTTTTTTTACATCAGCAGATGTCACAAAGTGCTATACAGAAACCTAGCCTAAAACTCCAAACAGAAAGTAATGCAGATGTAGAAGCACGGTGGCTAGGAGAAACTCCCTAGAAAGGCAGAAACCTAGGAAGGAACCTAGTGAGGAACCAGGCTCTGAGAGGTGGCCAGTCCTTTTCTGGCTGTACCGGTGGAGATTAGAGTACATGGACATTTAAGGCCAGAATGTTGTTCAAGATCTTAAATCTAGAGGTCGACCGATTAATCGGCCGGTGTGTTTACGGACATATTCAATCAATCCCTATACCAGTCTGCTGTTCCCACATGCTTCAAGAGGGCCACCATTGTTCCTGTTCCCAAGAAAGCTAAGGTAACTGAGCTAAACGACTACCGCCCCGTAGCACTCACTTCCGTCATCATGAAGTGCTTTGAGAGACTAGTCAAGGACCATATCACCTCCACCCTACCTGACACCCTAGACCCAATCCAATTTGCTTACCGCCCAAATAGGTCCACAGACGATGCAATCTCAACCACACTGCACACTGCCCTAACCCATCTGGACAAGAGGAATACCTATGTGAGAATGCTGTTCATCGACTACAGCTCGGCATTCAACACCATAGTACCCTCCAAGCTCGTCATCAAGCTCGAGACCCTGGGTCTCGACCCCGCCCTGTGCAACTGGGTACTGGACTTCCTGACGGGCCGCCCCCAGGTGGTGAGGGTTGGCAACAACATCTCCTCACCGCTGATCCTCAACACTGGGGCCCCACAAGGGTGCGTTCTGAGCCCTCTCCTGTACTCCCTGTTCACCCACGACTGCGTGGCCACGCATGCCTCCAACTCAATCATCAAGTTTGCGGACGACACAACAGTGGTAGGCTTGATTACCAACAACGACGAGACGGCCTACAGGGAGGAGGTGAGGGCCCTCGGAGTGTGGTGTCAGGAAAATAACCTCACACTCAACGTCAACAAAACTAAGGAGATGATTGTGGACTTCAGGAAACAGCAGAGGGAACACCCCCCTATCCACATCGATGGAACAGTAGTAGAGAGGGTAGAAAGTTTTAAGTTCCTCGGCATACACATCACAGACAAACTGAATTGGTCCACTCACACAGACAGCAGCCCCCCTTCAACCTCAGGAGGCTGAAGAAATTCTGCTTTTCACCAAAAGCACTCACAAACTTCTACAGATGCACAATTGAGAGCATCCTGGCGGGCTGTATCACCGCCTGGTACGGCAACTGCTCCTCCCTCAACCGTAAGGCTCTCCAGAGGGTAGTGAGGTCTGCACAACGCATCACGGGGGCAAACTACCTGCCCTCCAGGACACCTACACCACCCGATGTTACAGGAAGGCCATAAAGATCATCAAGGACATCAACCACCCGAGCCACTGCCTGTTCACCCTATCATCCAGAAGGCGAGGTCAGTACAGGTGCATCAAAGCTGGGACCGAGAGACTGAAAAACAGCTTCTATCTCAAAGCCATCAGACTGTTAAACAGCCACCACTAACATTGAGTGGCTGCTGCCAACACACTGACACTGACACTGACTCAACTCCAGCCACTTTAATAATGGGAATTGATGGGAAATGATGTAAAAATATCACTAGCCACTTTAAACAATGCTACCTTATATAATGTTACTTACCCTACATTATTCATCTCATATGCATACGTATATACTGTACTCTATATCATCGACTGCATCCTTATGTAATACATGTATCACTAGCCACTTTAACTATGCCACTTTGTTTACATACTCATCTCATATGTATATACTGTACTCGATACCATCTACTGTATCTTGCCTATGCTGCTCTGTACCATCACTCATTCATATATCCTTATGTACATATTCTTTATCCCCTTATACTGTGTATAAGACAGTAGTTTTGGAATTGTTAGTTCGATTACTTGTTGGTTATTACTGCATTGTCGGAACTAGAAGCACAAGCATTTCGCTACACTCGCATTAACATCTGCTAACCATGTGTATGTGACAAATACAATTTGATTTGATTTGATTTGATTTAATCGGAATGGCTGATTAATTAGGGCCGATTTCAAGTCATAACAATCGGAAATCTGTATTTTTGGACACCGATTTGGCCAATCTTCTTCTTTTTTTTACACCTTTATTTAATCTTTATTTAACTAGGCAAGTCAGTTAAGAACACGTTCTTATTTTCAATGACGGCCTAGGAACGGTAGGTTAACTGCCTTGTTCAGGGGCAGAACGACAGATTTTTACCTTGTCAGCTCGGGGATTCAATCTTGCAACCTTACAGTTAACTAGTCCAATGCTCTAACCACCTGCCTCACGAGGAGCCTGCCTGTTACGCGAATGCAGTAAGCCAAGGTAAGTTGCTAGCTAGCATTAAACTTATCTTATAAAAAACAATCAATCAATCATAATCACTAGTTAACTACACATGGTTGATGATATTAATAGTTTATTTAGCATGTCCTGCGTTGCATTTAATCGATGCGGTACGTATTCGCGAAAAAGGACTGTCGTTGCTCCAATGTGTACCTAACTATAAACATCAATGCCTTTCTTTAAATCAATACACAGAAGTATATATTTTTAAACCTGCATATTTAGCTAAAAGAAATCCAGGTTCGCAGGCAATATTAACCCGGTGAAATTGTGTCACTTCTCTTGTGTTCATTGCACGCACAGTCAGTGTATATGCAACAGTTTGGGCCGCCTGGTTCGTTGAAAACTAATTTGCCAGAATTTTACGTAATTATGACATAACATTGAAGGTTGTGCAATGTAACAGGAATATTTAGACTTATGGATGCCACCCATTAGATAAAATACGTAACGGTTCCGTATTTCACTGAAAGAATAAACGTTTTGTTTGAGATGATAGTTTCCGGATTCGACCATGTTAATGACCTAAGGCTCGTATTTCTGTGTGTTATTATGTTATAAATAAGTCTATGATTTGATAGAGCAGTCTGACTGAGCGATGGTAGGCACCAGCAGGCTCGTAAGCATTCATTCAAACATTCAAACATTTTGCCAGCAGCTCTTTGCTGTGCTTCAAGCATTGCACTGTTTATGACTTCAAGCCTATCAACTCCCGAGATTAGGCTGGTGTAACCGATGTGAAATGGCTAGCTAGTTAGCGGGTAAGGCCATTATACTGACAATGTTTGTCTATGGAGATTTCATGGCTGTGTGCTCGATTTTATACACCTGTCAGCAACGGGTGTGGTTGAAATAGCAAAATCCACTCATTTGAAGGGGTGTCCACATAGTTTTGTATATATAATGTATAATGACCTGAATCATAATATTTAGGGGTGCTGTTATCTTTTTCTGACAAGAACTCACTGATTCATCTCATCATGCTGAGACTTAACATGCTGACCAGACCGGACACGTCATGTACAAAATACATGTAGAAATCCATGTTATTCAATTATTGCACCCACACCGCTCGCGCGCCAACAAGCGTCTGCAATGCCAAGGGCTAAAATAGAACTCCTTTCTATTTCTGACGCAGATCGCGCTGAAAGTCCTGCCTCTCCCGTCTCCTCATTGGTTTATAGAAGCAGGTAACCACGTGCCATCTCCTCATTGTCTTTCAATCACCCACATGGGTATAACCAAACTGTTTTGCCGGTGGTTGTGGTAATACTATGAAAGTGTGGATGGATCACTATACAATTTCAAAGATGAAAACACCTGGAAGGAGGAGAGATGACTAGAAACAATTTGGTTGGCCATTTGTTGTGTGGATTAATTGTCAGAGTAGAGGACCTTGTGCTTTTCAGGTAAAATAACAACACAATGTTTATATCCCAAGACAAATTAGCTAGCAACAGCAAGCTAGCTAAATAGGACAAATTAGCTAAATAGGACAAATAACTGATCACTTGTAAAAACAACTCCACCAAACAACTTATTTGCCAGAATATACTCCTAATACCCTCTATTTCTGCTCTAAAAGCATTGTTTTGTGTATACAATTGCATGAAGGAGCATACCGAATAGAGATGGCACTCAACCATGATAATATTCTGTATATACTGAACAATTCAAAAACGCTCATGCTGGTGTGCTCTACTGTATTAGAGAAAACCTTTTCTCAGGGCTTTGGATGAGCCTTAGCTAAGTGAGTCATTAACATCAGCAGTTCATGACTACAATAACCAAGCCTTTCTGTATTGATATCTGTGTAGGAAGAGAGCCTAGTGATGTAACAGATCTTACTTAAATGGCAGGGGCAGCAATGTTGGTCTAGAAGAGCCCTCACTCATCTCATTTCACTGCCAATGTTTGGCTATGGAGATTGCATGTCAGCAACGGGTGTGGCTGAAATAGCCTTATCCACTATTTTGTGTAGTGTACTTTCTCACAGCACTGTAGTTATTTTCAGATTAAAAAATCTGACTGCGCTCCTATCAATTTTAATCAGTTGACCAGCTCTCAAACTGGGTAAATCTTTAGATACTGGTAAAAAAAATACTTTACCTATACATTACAAAAATGTTCTTCAACTTTTCAAAATCTGTTGGATGGGAAACTTTTCCTGAATTAGTTTCAAGTGTTTGGGGTAAACCCATCAAACAGGGCATTTCAGAATAGATGCTTTGTTTTCCAGTGGTTCTCAAATTCCACTGTGGTGGCATTTCCTTTATGCTAACAGTGTAACTACGCAACCTTTCTAATCTCTCTCCATCTTTTTTCCATTGGAGTATTTTGGAATGATGGTGTGTGGGAAAGGTAGAGCAGTAGTACAAAAGTAACATCACCAAACAACCAACCTCACGCAACCACACCCACCAGCACATACAACTTTAAACATTTAACCACCACTTGCTGTCATTAGTCAATTTGGGAAATTCATCAAAATGAATTGGAATAATATTTGGCAAGGAACGTCATTAACCCCCATAACACTTTTCCCTCTCCCTGTGAAACTTACCCAGTAGCTGGACCCCTCGTGTCAGTCCGTAGACATCTATGAGAGCCCAGAGTGTCTCGGAGGCATGGACCCCGCTGAAGAACAGCATGGGGCTGGAGCCATTGATGCGGTAAAACACACGACCCTTCTTGTCCACCCAGAAGGAGATGACATTACCCTCATTGGACAGCTCCTCGGGCAGGGCCTTGGCCCAGAAGCCATTCTGGGAGACCAGATCTGGGCAGGCATACTTGGGCAGGTTGTCTGGGTTGATGCGGGACGGGTCCTTGGAGGTGAAGCCCAGACGCAGGGCTCCACTCCAGCAGCACTGCTTCTTAGTGATCTGGAGGGGAACAGGTAATGGGTTTGTACCATTTTTTATGTATCCTTTATTTCACTAGGCAAGTCAGTTAAGAACAAATTATTATTTACAATGGCAGCCTAGGAACAGTGGGTTAACTGCCTTGTTCAGGGGCAGAACAACAGATTTTTACCTTATCAGCTCGGGGATTCGATCTAGTAACCTTTCAGTTACTGGCCCAACACACTAACCACTAGGCTACCTGCCACCCCAATTCAATTTTGATGAAGGGAGTTAAGCTGGTGAATGACCTAAAGTTCATTCCATTAGTTGTGTTAACCAAAGATTTACCAAAATACATTATGGTTGGCCATATGTTAAAACTTTTACAAACCAAATGGTAAACAACAACACAAATAAACACATATTGTATGCCTGTTTATCATCAGACAGGATATTCTTGTCTTGTCTCATTTAAAACCTCTATTTACACTTCTTTCACCATGCAAGATAACAGTGGCTCACATGGCAATGCTTCCCCTGCTCTTTCACTTGAGACATAGATGGACTGATAGGTGAAGTGGAAACTTTGGCGAAGCTGTTTTGGCCCACACAGAATCAGGGGAATAATGAAGGCAAAACACACAGTGAGTGAGAGAGACAGACAAACAAATAAATGGAAAACAGTTAAGCTAAAAGAAAGGAAGGAAAGACAGTGTGCTGATAACCATGGTCCACTGCCCAGTCTGTCCATACCTTGAGGCGGACCTGCTCGTACAGGGCAATGGACCGGTTGCTGAAGGTGATGGCATTGCAGAAGCTGGCCTGCCTCTTGACGGTCCTCTGGGCCACGTCCATGATGATCTGGGAGCCCTTGGCACTGGGGTGGAAGAGCAGGGGAAAAGAGGACAGGCTGCTCCCACACTGCAGGACGGGCAGACATTGCTTGGTGGGCTTATGGTGATAGCGGTGGGATGTGGTGGGGAAGGGGCCACCCAGAGAATCTGAAAAGGAGGAAGCATAGGGGGGAGTTACTGTAGATATACGGATCTACAAAGAACATTACTATGGCATCCACTGTTTAAATATGCACAAAGCCAATATAACAATGCATTAGCAGCATTCACACAATCAATAAAAACTGCCTTTCCTCAATGTCATGGCGATGACTGGGTGTACAGCCAAAATAAAGGAAACACCAACATAAAGTGTCTTAATAGGGTGTTGGGCACCACGAGCCAGAACAGCTTCAATGCACCTTGCCATAGATTCTACAAGTGTCTGGAACTCTATTGGAGGGATGCGACACCATTCGCACATGAGAAATTCCATAATTTGGTGTTTTGTTGATGATGGTTGAAAAACGGCCATAGCATGTGGTTTACATCATTTTCATGCTCATCCTACCATTCAGTGACAACTCATGCCCTGTGGATGGGGGCATCTTCATCCTATGGGGGGCATAGCAATAGTAGCCAAAATGCCCTGTCCGGCATTTTTACACATTACCCTAAGCATGATGAGACGTTAATTGCTTAATTAACTCAGAAACCACACCTGTGTGGAAGCACCTGCTTTAGATATACAGTTTAAGTCAGAAGTTTACATACACTTATGTTGGAGTCATTATAACTCGCTTTTCAAGCACCTCACAAATTTCTTGTTAACAAACTATAGTTTGGGCAAGTCGGTTAGGACATCTACTTTGTGCACGACCCAAGTAATTGTTCTGACAATTGTTAACAAACAGATTATTTCACTTATAATTCACTGTATCACAATTCCAGTGGGTCAGAAGTTTACATACACTAAGTTGACTGTGACTTTAAACAGCTTGGAAAATTCCAGAAAATGATGCCATGGCTTTAGAAGATTCTGATACGTTAATTGACATCATTTGAGACAATTGGAGGTGTACCTGTGGATGTATTTCAAGGCCTACCTTCAAACTCAGTGCCTCTTTGCTTAACATCATGGGAAAATCAAAAGAAATCAGCCAAGACCTCAGAAAAAAAGTGTAGACCTTCACAAGTCTGGTTCATCCTTGGGAGCAATTTCCAAACGCCTGAAGGTACCACGTACAAACAATTGTATGCAAGTATAAATACCATGGGACCACGCAGCCATCATACCGCTCAGGAAGGAGAGGCGTTCTGTCTCCTAGAGAGGAACGTACTTTGGTGAGAAAAGTGCAAATCAATCCCAGAACAACAGCAAAGGACCTTGTGAAGATGCTGGAGGAAACAGTTACAAATGTATCTATATCCACAATAAAACGAGTCCAATATTGACATAACCTGAAAGGCTGCTCAGCAAAGAAGAAGCCACTGCTCCAAAACAGCCATAAAAAAGCCAGACTATGGTTTGCAACTGCACATGGGGCCAAAGATCGTACTTTTTTGGAGAAATGTCCTCTGGTCTGAAGAAACAAAATTAAAACTTTTTTTGTTTTATTTGTATTTCTCCTTTATTTAACCAGGTAGGCAAGTTGAGAACAAGTTCTCATTTACAATTGTGACCTGGCCAAGATAAAGCAAAGCAGTTCGACACATGTTTGGCCATAATGACTATCGTTATGTTTAAAGGAAATAGGGAGAGACTTGCAAGCAGATTAACACCATCCCAACCGTGAAGCACAGGGGTGGCAGCATCATGTTGTAGGGGTGGCAGCATCATGTTGTGGGGGTGCTTTGCTGCAGGAGGGACTGGTACACTTCACAAAATAGATGGCATCATGAGGAAAGAAAAGTATGTGGATATATTGAAGCAACATTCAGGAAGTTAAGCTTGTTCACAAATGGGTCTTCCAAATGGAGAATGACCACAAGCATACTTCCAAAGTTGTGGCAAAATTGCTTAAGGACAACAAAGTCAAGGTATTGGAGTGGCCATCACAAAGCCCTGACCTCAATCCTATAGAACATTTGGGGGCAGAACTGAAAAAGTGTGTGTGTGAACAAGGAGGCCTACAAAAATGAGGCCTAGAAACCTGACTCAGTTATACCAGCTCTGTCAGGAATGGGCCAAAATTGTGGAAGGCTACCCGAAACGTTGGACCCAAGTTAAACAACTTAAAGGCAATGCTACCAGATACTAATTGAATGTATGTACACTTCTGACCCACTGGGAATGTGATAAATGTGATAAATAATTCTCTCTACTATTATTCTGACATTTCATATTCTTAAAATAAAGTGGTGATCCTAACTGACCTAAGACAGGGAATTTTTATGAGGATTAAATGTCAGGAATTGTGAAAAACTGAGTTTAAATGTAGTTGGCTAAGGTGTATGTAAACTTCCGACTTGAACTGTACTTCGTATCCCTCATTTCCATTATTACCTGTATGTTTCTTTAAGAACCATTTAACTCACTCTATTGTCAGAAATCCAACGAGTGCAAACAAAAAGATAGGTCTGTTAGTCATCAGATTTTTACCTTGTCAGCTCTGGGATTCAATCTAGCAATCATTTTGGTTACTGGCCCAATGCTCTAACCACTAGGCTACCTGCCACCCTGAGATAAGAGCTGCTTGGTAACCAGAGAGAAATTGTACAGCTGCGAAAAACTCACCGAATTAGGTAATATCAGTAATTGGTAAACTCCTGTCACACCATGAATTTTTTTGTTGTTCCACATTTTGCCAATTTGGCACTGGTTTATTCGGATCCCCATTAGCTTTTGCCGAAGCAGCAGCTATTCTTCCTGGGTACCACACAAAAACAAAAACGACAAGTAATAATATATAATAATATAATAATATATGGCAAGTAACAAAGCAAAACACTGATAGACAAGAAAAGTTACACAAATTTAGCAAAAATACAATGATATTCAAACAATACAACTAAATAATAAGGTGTGTGTGTGTGTGTGTGTGTGTGTGTGTGTGTGTGTGTGTGTGTGTGTGTGTGTGTGTGTGTGTGTGTGTGTGTGTGTGTGTGTGTGTGTGTGTGTGTGTGTGTGTGTGTGTGTGTGTGTGTGTGTGTGTGTGTATCATTTCAGTCTCACGAGATGTTTTATGGATTGTTTTAAGGTAATTTTGCTGTTTGCTTCAGTCATTGGAGATGGAAGGGAGTTCCGTGCAATTATGGCTCTGTATAATACTGTGCGATGCTATGAATTCATTTAACACAGTAATATTTCTAATGAAAACTAGAAGAGAAGCAGTTAATCTCTCGTCAACACTCAACTAGGAAAGACTGGCATGTTGTTGATGTTACTTTTGTATGTGCAGTTAAGGGCAAGGCGTGCTGCTCTGTTTTGAGCCAGCTGCAGCTTTGCTAGGTCTTTCTTTGCTGCTCTTGACATTATTAACAGACAGTAATCAAGATGGGACAAGACCAGAGCCTGAACAACTACTACAGTTGATTTGTGTAAAAAATGCACAATATATTTTTAGAACAGATATACCTCTCCCCAGCAACTTTATCAATAGGACTTGACCGTGATAATTGACCATACAATGTTATATCTAGGAGTTTAGCTTCCTCAGTTTGCTCAATGGTCACACCCTTTATGTACAACTCAAATAAATCTGTATTAGTCACATGCTTCATAAACAACAATTAATTGTTTACACACAGGCCCTTCCCAACAATGCAGATAAAAATAAATAATAGAAAAGTAAAACACGTAATAAAAGTAATAATAAATACACAATGAGTAATGATAACTTAGTTATATACACAGCGTACAAGTACCGAGTCGATGTGCAAGGTAAGAGGTAGATATGTACATATAAGTAGGAATAAAGTGGATAACAAACAGAAGCAGCGGTGAATGTGATGAGTCAAAAAAGTTAGTTAAATAGTTAACCAAATAGCTACCTGGACTAAATATTTCTAAACAAATTCGAAATACTCTCCTGACTCACCCAATGTGGCATGGATCTGTTTTTTTCTAAAGTATTTCTATTTACTTCGGATCTGGAATCCCTCAACTGAAGCTATCCAGCTAACTACCTACCAGCTATCAGTTAGCAAAACATTGCCAGAGGTCATCAAAGGCAGCTAGCAAAGGCCGTCCCCCAAAGGCTAACTTGCTTGCCTCTGTCTACTAACTGCTAGCTTGCCTGCCCCGGTGTGCTAACTGCTAGCCCCTGCTAACTGCTTGCTTGCTAACCCGGTCTGCTAACTGCTAGCTTGTTTAGCCCCGGTCTGCTAACTGCTAGCTTGTTTAGCCCCGGTCTACTAACTGTTAGTATCGGCCTGCTAACTATCTGAATCGCCGTGTTCCCAGTCAGCTCAACCACTCACTGGACCCATATGTTCACTTGGCTACGCATGCCTCTCTCTAAAATCAATAAGCCTCGTCCATTCCTATCCTGGTTAGTGATCAGTGTCTTATTTCACTGTAGAGCCTCTAGCCCTGCTCAATATGCCTTAACCAACCATGTTGTTCCACCTCCTACATAAGCGATGACAACACCTGGTTTAAATGTCTCTAGAGACTATATCTCTCTCATCATTACTCAATGCCTAGGTTTACCTCCAATGTACTCACATCCTACCCTACCTTTGTCTGTACACTATGCCTTGAATCTATCCTATCGTGCCCAGAAACCTGCTCCTTTTACTCTCTGTTAACGTACGTGTTAGACGGCCAGTTCGTATAGCATTTAGCCATACCCATATCCTACTTCTCCTCTGTTCCTCTGGACATGTAGAGGTTAATCCTGGTCCTGCAGTGCCTAGCTCCACTCCCACTCCGCAGGTGCTCTCATTTGTTGACTTCTGTAACCGTAAAAGCCTTGGTTTCATGCATGTTAACATTAGAAGCCTACTCCCTAAATTTGTTTTACTCACTGCTTTAGCACACTCTGCCAACCCAGATGTCTTAGCCGTGTCTGAATCCTGGCTTAGGAAAACCACAAAAAAAAAATGAAATCTCCATCGCTAACTATAATATTTTCCGCCAAGATAGAACTGCCAAAGAGGGCAGTGTTGCAATCTACTGCAAAGATAGCCTGCAGAGTTCTGTATTACTATCCAAGTGTGTACCCAAACAATTCAACCTCTACTTCTAAAAATTCACAAATTCCAGAAACAAGTCTCTCACTGTTGCCGCTTGCTATAGACCTCCCTCTGCCCCCAGCTGTGCCCTCGATACCATATGTGAATTGATTGCCCCCATCTATCTTCTGAGCTCGTGCTACTAGGTGTCGTAAACTGGGACATGCTTAACACCCCGGCCATCCTACAATCCAAGCTTGATGCCCTCAATCTCACACAAATGATCAATGACCCTACCAGGTACAACTCAAAATCTGTAAACACGGGCACCCTCATAGATGTCATCCGAACTAACTCGCCCTCCAAATACACCTCTGCTGTTTTCAATCAAGATCTCAGCGATCACTGCCTCATTGCCTGCATCCGTAATGGGTCTGTGACCAAACGACCACCCCCTCATCACTGTCAAACGCTCCCTAAAACACTTCTGCGAGCAAGCCTTTCTAATTGACCTGGCCGGGGTATCCTGGAATGACATTGATCTCATCCCGTCAGTAGATGATGCCTGGCTATTCTTTAAAAGTGCCTTCCTCACCATCTTGAATAAGCATGCCCCATTCAAAAAATGTAGAACTAGGAATAGATATAGTCCTTGGTTCACTCCAGACCTGTCTGCCCTTGACCAGCACAAAAACATCCTGTGGCGTTCTGCATTAGCATCGAATAGCCCCCGTGATATGCAACTTTTCAGCGAAGTTAGGAACAAATATACACAGGTAGTTAGGAAAGCTAAGGCTAGCTTTTTCAAACAGAAATTTGCATCCTGTAGTACTAACTCAAAAAAGTTCTGGGACACTCTAAAGTCCATGGAGAATAAGAGCACCTAATCACAGCTGCCCACTGCTCTGAGGCTAGGAAACACTGTCACCACCGATAAATCCACTATAATTGAGAATTTCAATAAGCATTTCTCTACGGCTGGCCATGCTTTCCTCCTGGCTACCCCTACCCCGGTCAACTGACCGACACCCTCCACAGCAACCCGCCAAAGCCCCCACCATTTTTCCTTTACCCAAATCCAGATAGCTTATGTTCTGAAAGAGCAAAATCTGGACCCCTACAAATCAGCAGGGCTAGACAATCTGGACCCTCTCTTTCTAAAATTATCTGCCGAAATTGTTGCAACCCCTATTACTAGCCTGTTCAATCTCTCTTTCGTATCGTCTGAGATTCCCAAAGATTGGAAAGCTGCCGCGGTCATCCCCCTCTTCAATGGGGGTGACACTCTAGACCCAAATAGCTTCAGACCTATATCTATCCTACCCTGTCTTTCTAAGGTCTTCAAAAGCTAAGTTAAAAAACAGATTACCGACCATTTTGAATCCCACTGTACCTTCTCCTCTATGCAATCTGGTTTCAGAGCTGGTCATGGGTGCACCTCAGCCACGCTCAAGGTCCTAAACGACATCATAACCGCCATCGATAAGAGACATTACTGTGCAGCCGTATTCATCGACCTGGCAAAGGTTTTCGACTCTGTCAATTACCACATTCTAATTGGCAAACTCAACAGCCTTGGTTTCTCAAATGTGTGTCAAATTGGAGGGCCTGTTGTCCGGACCTCTGGCAGTGGGGGTGCCACAGTGTTCAATTCTCGGGCCGACTCTCTTCTCTGTATACATCAATGATGTTGCTCTTGCTGCTGGTGATTCTCTGGTACACCTCTACGCAGATGACACCATTCTGTATACTTCTGGCCCCTCTTTGGACACTGTGTTAACTAACCTCCAGACGAGCTTCAATGCCATACAACTCTCCTTCCGTGGCCTCCAACTGCTCTTAAATGTAAGTAAAACTAAATGCATGCTATTCACCCGATCACTGCCCGCACCTGCTCGCCCGTCCAGCATCACTACTCTGGACGGCTCTGACTTAGAATACGTGGACAACTAAAAATACCTAGGTGTCTGGTTAGACTGTAAACTATCTTTCCAGACTCACATTAAGCATCTCCAATCCAAAATTAAATCTAGAATTGGCTTCCTATATCGCAACAAAGCATCCTTCACTCATGCTGCCAAACATACCCTCGTAAAACTGACCATCCTAAAGATCCTTGACTTCGGTGATGTCATCTATAAAATAGCCTCCAACACTCTACTCAGCAAACTGGATGCAGTCTATCACAGTGCCATCCATTTGTCACCAAAGCCCCATACACTACCCACCATTGCGACCTGTAAGCTCTCGTTGGTTGGCCCTCGCTTCATAGTCGTCGCCAAACCCACTGGCTACAGGTTATCTACAAGTCTCTGCTAGGTAAAGCCCCGCATTATCTCAGCTCACTGGTCATCATAGCAGCACCCACTCGTAGCACGTGCTCCAGCAGGTATATCTCACTGGTCACCCACAAAGCCATTTCCTCCTTTGGTCGTCTTTCCTTCCAGTTCTCTGCTGCCAATGACTGGAAAGAACTGCAAAAATCTCTGAAGCTGGAGACTCATATCTCCCGCACTAGCTTTAAGCACCAGCTGTCAGAGCAGGTCACAGATCACTGCACCTGTACACAGCCCATCTGTAAACAGCCCATCTATCTACCTACCTCATCTCCATACAGTATTTATTTATTTATCTTGCTCCTTTGCACCCAAGTATCTCTACTTGCACATTCATCTTCTGCACATCTACCATTCCAGTGTGTAATTGCTATATTGTAATTACTTCGCCACCATGGCCTATTTATTGCCTTAACTCCCTTATCTTACCTCATTTGCACTCACTGTATATAGACTTTTTGTTTTATTTTGTTCTACTGTATTATTGACTATGTTTTATTTATTCCATGTGTAACTCTGTGTTGTTGTATGTGTCGAATTGCTATGCTTTATCTTGGCCAGGTCACAGTTGCAAATGAGAACTTGTTCTCAACTAGCCTACCTGGTTAAATCAAGGCGAAATAAAAATATATATTTTTTTAACGGTCTTATTGTTTGGGGGCAGAAGCTGTTCAGGGTCCTGTTGGTTATAGCCTTGGTGCATCGGTACCGCTTGCAGTGTAGTAGCAGAGAGACCAGTGCTGCATGGAGATTGACGCTGCAATGGATAGCTGTTTTACGGGCTCCTGACCAATTCTGCTATTTTGTTAATTTATTTTTTGTACACAATGTTTCTTCCATTGTTTCCTATGACCAAAAATAGCTTCTGGACAATAACCATTGAGGTTAAGATCTTAGCTCCATTTTTGAACCAAATACAATGCTTTTAGTATTACATTTTAGTCATTGAGGAAATGCTCTTATCCAGAGCAACTTACAGCATTGAGTGCATACATTTTCATACAGGTCCCCTGTGGGAAGTGAACCAACATCCCTGGCATTGCAAACACCATGCTCTACCAACTGAGCTCCATGGGACCAATGACAAAACATTGTAGACCAGTGACAAAACATCTCAATTTAATCCATTATTAAATCCAGGCCGAAACACAACAAAATGTGGAAAAAGTCGAGGGGTGTGAATACTTTATGAAGGCACCCTATTTATTATTAATCACACATTCTGATACTGATAACTCCTTATTTAGAATTTCAGTAAGCTCATTGGCTTTTGGTGCTGACATGTAGAGTGTGGAATCATCCACATACAGTGATTCTTGCTTCGTGTAAGACAAGTGGCAAATAATCTGTCAAAATTGAGAAGAGTAACAGCCCAAGCCAACTGCCCTGAGTGACACCGCACTGTACATATCTTATGTTAGAGAAGCTTCCATTGAAGAACCCTCTCTGGGATCTATTGGATAAATAACTCTCCAACCATGTGATGGCAGGTTATTTATATCCAAAGAAAGTGAGTTTTTTCAATAACAGTTTATGATCAATAATATCAAAGGCTGCACTGAAATCTAACAGTACAGCTAAAAAGATCACCTTATTATGCATTTATTTTAAGCAATCATCAGTCATTAAGTCAGTGCAGTACAAGTTGAGTGACCTTCTCTGTATGCATGCTGAAAGTCAGTAGTTAACTTGTTCTGTGAAAATAGCATTGTATTTGGCCCAACACAATTCTCTCCATCAGTTTACTAAGAACAGGCAGCAAACTGATTGTATGACTGTTGGCGACAGCAAAGGGTGCTTTACTATTTTTCGGGAGTGGAATTACTTTAGCTTCCTTCCTTACACACACACACACACACACACACACACACACACACACACACACACACACACACACACACACACACACACACACACACACACACACACACACACACACACACACACACACACACACACACACACACACACACACACGCCTTCACTGCAGCCGAGGTGAGTAAAACATTTAAACGTGTTAACCCTCGCAAGGCTGCAGTCCGAGACGGCATCCCCAGCCGCGCCCTCAGAGCATGCGCAGACCAGCTGGCTGGTGTGTTTACGGACATATTCAATCAATCCCTATCCCAGTCTGCTGTCCCCACATGCTTCAAGAGGGCCACCATTGTTCCTGTTCCCAAGAAAGCTAAGGCAACGGAGCTAAACGACTACCGCCCCGTAGCACTCACTTCCGTCATCATGAAGTGCTTTGAGAGACTAGTCAAGGACCATATCACCTCCACCCTACCTGACACCCTAGACCCACTCCAATTTGCTTACCGCCCAAATAGGTCCACAGACGATGCAATCTCAACCACACTGCACACTGCCCTAACCCATCTGGACAAGAGGAATACCTACGTGAGAATGCTGTTCATCGACTACAGCTCGGCATTTAACACCATAGTACCCTCCAAGCTCGTCATCAAGCTCGAGACCCTGGGTCTCGACCCCGCCCTGTGCAACTGTGTACTGGACTTCCTGACGGGCCGCCCCCAGGTGGTGAGGGTAGGCAACAACATCTCCACCCCGCTGATCCTCAACACTGGGGCCCCACAAGGGTGCGTTCTGAGCCCTCTCCTGTACTCCCTGTTCACCCACGACTGCGTGGCCACGCACGCCTCCAACTCAATCATCAAGTTTGCGGACGACAGAATAGTGGTAGGCTTGATTACCAATAACGACGAGACGGCCTACCGGGAAGAGGTGAGGGACCTCGGAGTGTGGTGTCAGGAAAATAACCTCACACTCAACGTCAACAAAACTAAGGAGATGATTGTGGACTTCAGGAAACAGCAGAGGGAACACCCCCCTATCCACATCGATGGAACAGTAGTGGAGAGGGTAGTAAGTTTTAAGTTCCTCGGCATACACATCACAGACAAACTGAATTGGTCCACCCACACAGACAGCATCGTGAAGAAGGCGCAGCAGCGCCTCTTCAACCTCAGGAGGCTGAAGAAATTTGGCTTGTCACCAAAAGCACTCACAAACGTCTACAGATGCACAATCGAGAGCATCCTGGCGGGCTGTATCACCGCCTGGTACGGCAACTGCTCCGCTCACAACCGTAAGGCTCTCCAGAGGGTAGTGAGGTCTGCACAACGCATCACCGGGGGCAAACTACCTGCCCTCCAGGACACCTACACCACCCAATGTTACAGGAAGGCCATAAAGATCATCAAGGACAACAACCACCCGAGCCACTGCCTGTTCACCCCGCTATCATCCAGAAGGCGAGGTCAGTACAGGTGCATCAAAGCTGGGACCGAGAGACTGAAAAGCAGCTTCTATCTCAAGGCCATCAGACTGTTAAACAGCAACCACTAGCATTGAGTGGCTGCTGCCAACACACTGACTCAACTCCAGCCACTTTAATAATGGGAATTGATGGGAAATGTAAAATATATCACTAGCCACTTTAAACAATGCTACCTAATATAATGTTTACATACCCTACATTATTCATCTCATATGTATATGTATATACTGTACTTTTTATCATCTACTGCATCTTTATGTAATACATGTATCACTAGCCACTTTAACTATGACACTTTGTTTATATACTCATCTCATATGTATATACTGTACTCGATACCATCTACTGTATCTTGCCTATGCCGCTCTGTACCATCACTCATTCATATATCTTTATGTACATATCCTTTATCCCCCTGCACTTGTGTGTATAAGACAGTAGTTTTGGAATTGTTAGTTAGATTACTTGTTGGTTATTACTGCATTGTCGGAACTAGAAGCACAAGCATTTCGCTACACTCGCATTAACATCTGCTAACCCTGCTTGTCATCTATGAACGTTTGAACATCTTGGCCATGTTTTGTTATCATCGCCACCCGGCAGAAGATGTCAGAAGAGGAGTGGCCACCCCTCGGAGCCTGGTTCCTCTTGGTTTCTTCCTAGGTTCCTGACATTCTAGGGAGTTTTTCCTAGCCACCGTGCTTCTACATCTGCATTGCTTGCTGTTTGGGGTTTTAGGCTGGGTTTGGGTATAGCACTTTGTGACATCGGCTGATGTAAAAAGGGCTTCATAAATCAATTTGATTGATTGACTCTACAAACTTGTTGGATGCATTTGCAGTTCGTTTTGTTTGTGTGCCCAATAGAAATTAATGGTAAATAATGTATTGTGTCATTTTGGAGTCACTTTTATTGCAAATAAGAATATAATATGTTTCTAAACACTTCTACATGTGGATGTGAATGCTACCATGATTACGGAAAATGCTGAATGAATGGTGAATAATAATGAGTGAGAAAGTTAAAGAGAGTCAAAGAATAGCATAACACGAAAAAAAAAACGACTACAAAGCTACTTTGGGATGTATCTGACTTGTAGTAAATACCAAAGAATGAATCATGGGTAATAGCCTGCTCCTACACATACATTCTTCAATGCCGCTCTAATTGACTCCAAATCTACTGTTCTCACATCTGCCTTTTTGTAGACAGATAAGGCGTGGGTTGTGCCACTGTATGTGCAAAAAAATCAACATTTAGGCTATTCCCCTAATCTCCTTTTCCCCATTCACATTTTCACATCTCCCTTCAAAGCAATACAACAATGCCAAGGACATTGAGTTGTCAGGAAGATATTTCTGGTGAGATCATCCCAAATAATGACTTATTCAACAGACAATTGTGTGGGAATGAGGCATATGTACCAAATGTTGTTTCATGACTTGCACTTAGCCGATTGTCAAATTAACAGTCACAAATAATATTTTATAATATATAATAATATGAAGATAATATCACAAATACCTGTTCTTTACAAACCTACAGTATAAACCAGCAGAGGTTTGGGAGCAGGTCAACACTGGCCTGTCACCAGGGCACTGCACTAAAAAGCAAATGGTCTAAGGATCAACAACTAGAGGAGCACATTTGCCTAATTAAGAGGTGTGTGTGTGTGTGTGTGTGTGTGTGTGTGTGTGTGTGTGTGTGTGTGTGTGTGTGTGTGTGTGTGTGTGTGTGTGTGTGTGTGTGTGTGTGTGTGTGTGTGTGTGTGTGTGTGTGTGTGTGTGTGTGTGTGTGTGTGTATCCCTAATCTAATTTCTTAGGGATAGAAAGTTATTATTGCTCCTGACCTGTAGGGGTCAAGACCTTTTCAGTGTACCCAGGAGACATTTCAATTAGGCAGCTTATATTGGCAACAGAGAATCATGGGGCTTCTGCGAATGCAGTCACTTCAATTTCAAGACAGAAATATTCTGCAAGGTAAGCAGTCTCATATCTATCCATGGATGTACAGTACATATAGCATCATTTGAATAACACATTTTCACCAGGAAATTAACCAAAGATAAAGCAGCACAGAATTTGTCATGTGTTTCTACAGAGTTATTTTCTCCATTGTTGAAACTCTTTTAGATTGTGGCTGCCAAGAGAACTCCAACGAATTGTTCAGGCTGAACTGGCATAGGAAAAGTACAGCCTATTTGTCAGAGTATACACTACTGACTTGAGGTATTCCCGTCTGTCGCTGGGCTACATAAAAATGATGAATGGTTCTCTATGTACAACAATGGTCCTAAATTAAGTAATAATAAATCAAGTAACCATATTTTATTCATCATGTCAGATTGTTTGATGGCAACATAAAAGGGTGTATTGTATTCAACCATTGGCCAAGCAAATGATAATGCATGACATGCCAGAACATACAAAACAAACACTTTTGGTTGACTCAAGTCCAAAATTACTTTACAAAAGACCTCACAAATGCCAAATGCATTTTGCTTGTTGCTACTACTGCTGCCACATTGATAGAGTTGAATTCTTTATGCTTATTTACCTTCAGCATTACATTGGATTGTCTGAGAAGGTCAGTGCCTACCTCCTCAACGGCACAGAGGTTCTCTGGGCATGTCTTGAGAGCAATGCAACCAGACAGAGATGTCAAGCATAACATTGAGCAGAGACTGGGCATGATAAAGAGAAGTGCCACGACAGGCATCAGGCACTCAGGTTAAGGAAGGGGAATATTGCTCAGAGCTCAATCGTCATTGATTGGTCAGGGCAACCAAACAGTGAAGACTGGATAGACAGAGCCAGAGACCGCCATAGGCAGTCACACCTGGCCCGCTGCCCCGCTCTGGAGTCTTTTTTCCAGACTTGACATTATGTAAACATCAGGGCTCAGTGACCTGCTAATGTGGGACAAAAGCTCAGAGGCAGGAGCCCTGGAGAGCACAGGGCAAGTGTGTTACAGCAGCTTGGTTGTCACACTGTGTCATCTCTGAAAGGGAGAGGTGGAGGTTGGCCCTAACCACTGATCTAATGTCAGTTTTACATTGGACCTGCTGATGGTCAAGGATTAGCTGGGTTTAAGTAAGATGTTCCTAGATCTGACTCTAAGGGCATCTGGCTGCCTAGGGTCACTGGGAAGCCTAGGGTGTGTACTACCCTGGCTGTCACAACTATAATTTCACATTTCTAATAGACCTCTCCTACCTGTGAGGTCTAATGTAAACTATAAACTTAGTGGTTTGAGCCCTGAATGCTGATTGGCTGACAGTTGTGGTATACCACAGGTATGACAACACATTTATTTGTACTGCTCTAATTACATTGGTAACCAGTTTATGATAGCAATAAGGCACCTTGGGGGTTTGTGATATGGCCAATATACCATGGCTTAGCGCTGTGTCCAGGCACTCCGCGTTGCGCCTAAGAACAGCCCTTAGCCGTGGTATATTGGCCATATACACCACACCCTCTCGGGCCTCATTGCTTAAGTATGTCATATACTGTACATTGCACACAATCTCTGTATCATTGCATAGCCAGGAAAGATGGATTGCATAGCTAGGAAAGCGGTTTGTGACGTTCACCAAGATGGTGCCAATAGACACCTTGTTTCAGGCTCTTTTACAAGCATTTGGCTACACCCGCAATAACATCTGATAAATATGTGTATGTGACCAATAAAATATGAATGTTTATACAAGTTTAGAACCTCTTATTATAGCCTCATCATAGAGATCTATCTGACAAGGGACAAAAAAAACAAATACAATGTATTACACTATGAGGCCGTCATTGTACATAAGAATTTGTTCTTAACTGACTTGCCTAGTTAAAATAAAACATAAAAATAATCAGAGGAGAACTGCAGACTATATGCATTAATTTAGAGTAATTGAACATGATTAATTAGATTAGTTATGTCATTGCATATGGTCTTGTGGAGTATCAGACAACTGATTGGACACTTGGGCAGTCAATGAGAGGCACACTGTTTACAAATACTAGGCATGGTAAACGATTTAAATAATAATAATTAAGGAACACCATTTCTCCACATTGATAACTTCAAAATCCAGTTATATTCAAAGTCCAGTTATTTGGCTCAATCATCCCAGATATACTTAACCATAAATTGTAATCTGAAGAAAATATGTAGCAAATTTTAAAAAACGAGATATAAATACTATCAGCCAATTTGCAACTATGCAAATACGAAGTTAATTCTTGAACATTCACGTTGCTGCACATAACAGAATATTGCATTGCTATAATTGTGTTTGAACGTTAGCATGCATCTAACATAAAAAAGCACACAAGTCGTAGCTAGAGCATTCATAATACTTTAACTAATTTTCTTGCTGACTAACTTCTTTCTGTGAGGGATAAACTGACACTTAATCAATTTAGAATCATCCTCAAATTATGCAATTTTTGCCTCTAGGTTTACATTGAAGCATATCCCATCAGCAACGTTTTTATTATTGCTAAATATACGCAATCAATAATCGAATATAGGCTACCCCCAAAAAAAAAAAAAAGTCAAATATCCTTACCGTACAAGGTATGTCTTGTTATCTGACCTCCCATGTTTAAATACAAGGTGAGTTCCTCTTCTCTGGTTTTGTTAGATAAAATATTCACAGACATGCGCTCCTTGGCTGTCAACATAACATAATCAGATAATCACGATTTCGTTCTCTCCAAACACCGTTTACCCTCAGTGTAGTTAGTGGCTGTCCAAGGCTATTTACATTGGACCGCCGCAGATAGGCTACAAAGCAGTCCCACACGCAGCGCAGAATAACGTTGAAATTAACATAAAATGTGGAGGTGGAGCTTCAAGAATAACAATTAACACTGTCGATACTACCGAGGAAGGTGCCTTCCAACTTTTCTCCTTTTGAAGTCGACAATAGCCTACGTGACTGCATTTTTCGGTAAACAAGCCTAGCGCCCAAAACCAGTATGCACTGAGAGGAAACCAGCTATAGGAAATCTGAACGGTGTACATAGTTTTGCCAATGCAGGGAAATTCCACCAATTTACTTGTAGCTACCTTAGGATGCATTTACACAGGCAGCCAAATTATGCATTTATTTTTTCACTAATTTGACTTTTGAAAAAATCTGATATGATTGGTCAAAAGACAAATTAGTGGAAAAAAATATCAGAATTGGGCTGCCTGTGTAAACACAGCTTAAGTTTAATAGCTAAAATCATCTGCAATCTACACTATATATACAAAATATGTGGACACACCAATTTAGTGGATTTGGCTTTTCCAGCCACACCCATTGATGACAGGTGTATAAAATTGAGCACACAGGTATACAATCTCCACGGAGAAACATTGGCAGTAGAATGGCCTTACTGAAGAGCTCAGTGACTTTCAGCGTGGCACCGTTATAGGATGCTACCTTTCCAACAAGTCAGTTCGTCAAATTTATGCCCTGCTACAGTAGATCTGCCCCAGTCAAATGTAAGTGCTGTTATTGTGAAGTGGAGATGTCTAGGAGCAACAATGGCTCAGTCGTGAAGTGGTAGGCCACACAAGCTCACAGAACGAGACCACTGAGTGCTGAAGCGCGTACCGCATAAAAATGGTCTGTCCTTGGTTGCAACACTCACTACCGAGTTTCAAACTGCCTCTGGAAGCAACGTCAGCACAATAACTGTTAGTTGGGAGTTTCATGAAATGGGTTTCTGCAGCCGAGTAGCCGCATACAAGCCTAAAATCACCATTTGCAATGCCAAGCGTCGACTGGAGTGGTGTAAAGATGGCCTCCATTGGACTCTGGACCATTGGCAACACGTTCTCTGGAGTGAGGAATCACACTTCACCGTCTGGCAGTCCAACGGACAAATCTGGGTTTGGCCGATGTCAGGAAAACACTACCTGCCCGAATGCATAATGCCAACTGTAAAGTTAGGTGGAGGAGGAATACTTGTCTGGTGCTGGTTTTCATGGTTTGGGCAATGCCCCTTAGATCCAGTGAAGGGAAACCTTAATGCTACAACATACAATGACATTCTAGACAATTCTGAGCTTCCAACCTTGTGGCAACAGTTTGGGCAAGGCCCTTTCCTGTTCCAGCATGACAATGCCTCTGTGCACAAAGCGAAGTCCATACAGAAATGGTTTGTCAAGTTCAGTGTGGAAGAAATTGACTGGCCTGCAAGGAGCCCTGACCTCCACCCCATCGAACACCTTTGTGTTGATTTGTAACGCCGACTGTGAGCCAGGCCTATCGCCCAACATCAGTGCCCCACCTCACCCTATGCTCTCATGGCTGAATGGAAGCAAGTCCCCGCAGCAGTGTTCCAACATCTAGTGGAAAGCATTCCCGGAAGAGTGGCTGTTATAGCAGCAAAGGGGGGACCAACTTCTAACTCCCCTATTAATGCCCATGATTTTAGAATGAGATGTTCAATGAGCAAGTGTCCACATACTTTTGATTATGTAGTGTATGTCAATTGGTTTGAATGTTTATGGTCAATTGTCAATAGAGAGTTATATTAATGATCTATTTTTGTAGGCACTAATTTCGCCATGGTTCATTGGACAAAGCCTATGGGGGAATTAATTGTATTTTTGTAGGGTTTTTTGATAAACGCCAAAAATAAGGTCTGTAGTAAACAGACTCAGGAGATCTTATACATTTTGTTCTATGAGATAATCTTCATCAACTAACTTAACTTTTTGTGAATTTTGAAGCATTTAAGTAATAACAAAACGCATAATGCACATAAAGGCTTCATAATCCATAAAGGTCATGTTAACAGACTGATATCTCATGGAACAAAATGTATAAGATCTCCTAAACCTGTGTTAACCTCAGGCCTTATTTTCAGTGTTTATCCCAAAACCTTATTCTCTCCCCATTCATTTTCCCCATAGGAAAGGCTGAACAAACCAGAGATAACTCATTTCAATTTTTTAGGATGACAAGATGGCGAGTTCTATTGTAGGCCTTGTGCAGCCTAAATTTTAGGTAGATATTTATTAACAAGATATTAATTAACAGTAGGCCTACAGTACGCACAACTTCTGATTTTGGTTGCACTTTCAATGTCAGGCAGTGGAGGAAAAAGTACCCAACTGTCATACTTGAGTAAAAGTAAAAATAGAAAATGACTCAAGTAAAAGTAGTCACCCAGTAAAATTCTTCTTGAGTTGAAGTCTAAAGTATTTGGTTTAAAATATACTTAAGTATTAATACTTTCAAATTCATTATATTAAGCAAACCAGATGGCACCATTTTCTTCTTTTTATTTATTTAATGAAAGCACACTCCAACACTCAGACATCATTTACAAACAAAGCATATCGGTTTAGTGAGTCCGCCAGATCAGAGACAGTAGAGATGACCAGGGATGTTCTGTTGATAAGTGTGTGAGTTGAACTATTTTACTGTTCTGCTAACCATTCAAAATGTAACAATTACTTTTGGGTGCAAGGAAAATGTATGGCGTAACCAGTACAATATTTTCTTAAGGAATGCAAAGTAAATGTAAAAGGAGTCAAATAGTAAAGTAAAGTACAGATGCCCAAAATAACTACTTAAGTAGTACTTTAAAGTATTTTTACTTACCTATTTTACAGCACTGGTGTCAGGTAGGCCTAGTCTATATATAGCATGGTACAAATTATCCGTTGGTAGACTGAACAAACGCTGTCATTCAAAATTTTGAATGACAGCACTTGTTCAAAATTGGCTCTCATGAGCATAGCAGGAGAACACTACCATAGCAAAAATCCAATTGGTTTTTGCTATGCTCATAAGAGGCAATTTTGAACACTGATGCATTTTGAAAGGTTTGACTGTGGAGCAGCTAAGATGCCCATAGGCAGCTAGCTGTGGGCCGGAGCTGAATAAATTATTTGAGGATGCCAAGACAGCAGGGAGGTGCCCATTGGGAGCTTATTGAAGGACAAAAGTCTACGAAAGCATAAGTTTGCAGACTAACACACTTGACTACAGGTGAAGGATGAAACAAAAGCTACAAACACGTGCTTTTGTAGACTTGTATCATTCAATGTTACATTGCATCATCATAGCCTCGGCTCCCAATGGGCAACCTCTCAGAATTGCACTGGCTTCCATTTTCCCAAAGAAAATGGTAGTTCTTTGTTGGTTTTATTAGACATGGCAAAAAATCCACTTGTTACAGTGTAGGTCTGCTCAGCAGTGTCTGGGTCCAGCCATGCCAAGATGGCATCATCATAGCCTCGGCTCCCAATGGGCAACCTCTCAGAATTTTCCTTATCACCTTCCTTGTTACATCATGCATGTCGCAAGCCAGCCTTCAGATGCGTAGCTTGGCTAAGAACATTGGTGTTAATAATACACTGTTTGAAGCCATACTGGTTAACTAGACACGCGTTTGACTGACAGGCGGGTTTGTTTAAAACAGACATTCTTTAGCCGTCTCTGCTTGTCCAGTTGTTGTCAGCTGTTTCTGTCACTATTGATCCCAAGCACAATGAAAGAATGGAAATCAGAGAAAAATGACAGCAGCCTTTACTTGACAAAATGTACAATTTATTAGATCTTTTAAACATAAAAATGACATTTCTGATGATGGATTGTACAGTTTATTGATAGGAAAATGGACAAAAACACTTTTGGCTCAGGAAATAGGAATACAAAGAGAATCTCAGCGAACTTGGAGGATGTTTTCATCTATGATGGAGACCCCCTGTGGCTATTACATTTATTATTAACATTGCTACAGGCCACCTGATCACTTGGCTTGGAAAATATGATTGGGCCTTTTCTGATAACAGGAGGAGTGTTGTAAACATGTAGAACAGCATGGCCTGGAGTGAAATAACTCTCTCTGTACAGCATGTGGTTTAGGCACGCTTTTGAAAGGGACTGCATCAGTCAACAACAAGTATAAATTCAAAAAGGGGAGGGGTAAGAGGGGGGCGGTGGTTGGGGGGGTGACTAGTGTTGGCTATCCAGCAGTCTGATGGTCTGGGGGTAGAACCTATTGACCGGTCTGTTAGTTTAAGCCATGATGCTCCTGTACTACCAGCGTCTAAGTGAGTGATGGAAGCGGGGAGGTCCCTGGTGATCTTGACCTTCCTGCGACCCCTCATGTTGTAGGTGTTCTGGAGGGCAGGCAGTGTGCACCTAATTGTGCGTTCGGCTGAGCGTACCACCCTCTGTAGTGCCTTGCGGTCAGCGACGGTGGAGTTGCCATACCAGGCTGTGATGCAGCCCAACTGTATGCTCTCAGTGGTGCTCCTGTAGAAACCTGTGATGGCCCTCTGGGACAGGCCGCAAATTTCTTCAGCCTCCTGAGGTTGAAGAGTCGCTGTCGTGCCTTCACCACAGTGTCCGCACAGTGTCCGTGTGGTTCGACCATTTCAGATCCTCAAAATAGATACCCTTAAAACTAGCATAGTGTAATGGTTTTCTTCATCTGAACGAGAGGCGGACCAAAGCGCAGCGTGGTTGTTTTGATTCATGCTTTAATAAATCACTTCACATGAACAAACTAACAAAAAAACAAGAAATGTGAAAACTCAAAACAGTCCTATCTGTTGCAATGACAGAGACAGGAACAATCACCCACAAACACACAGTGAAACCCAGGCTACCTAAGTATGATTCTCAATCAAAGACAACTAATGACACCTGCCTCTGATTGAGAACCATACTAGGCCGAAACACAGAAATACCCAAAACATAGAAAAACAAACATAGACTGCACACCCAACTCACGCCCTGACCATACTAACTAAATACAAAACACAGGAAATAAAGGTCAGAACGTGACACATAGAATAATACTGTATAATGTATGACATTACACATATGTTATCCACAAGGAGACATGTATTGACTTATACATGATCTGTAAAAACAACGATTTTGCCCTGAGAGGAGAAACATTAGTGCCACTATGCCTCAGCCACAATCCAGTCCAAAGATGTCCCTAGATTTTAGGGTACATCTCTTCCTTTTTCTTACGTATAGGGCTGAAAATACACCACTGACAGCACTGACTGACACCTCCATCTCCAGTAGATTATTTGTTGAATAGAGACTGGCAACAGCTGCCAAGTGGGGTGTGCTGGTGAGGGGCCTCCCGAGGACATCTTGACAGCATTGTCTGAGAGAGCCATGCGCCTGTTTTGCAGGGACCAGGGTGAACAAACACACCATTCAGCCAAGCGTTTGGACACTGGTCCTGTGGCCATGTGCAAAACATTACAAAGAAACAGAAGAGCATCATATGATCCTCAACAGGAGATAGTCAAATATCACTCCATCCCTCCAGCCAAATTATGGTGAGAAATAGGAGTTAACAGTCCCTGTTGAATGATATTGAGGCCCCACAGAACTTTAGTCCCCAAAACAGCCATACACTCACAAGGTTACAGGAAAACCGTTAGATGTTTGTGGAATCATCCTAAGGCACATTCAAGTGAAACAGGGCTGTGTCGATGCTTTCCAAAGATTCTATTTTGCTCGCCATTGTTGCAGTAACTGTCAACACAAGTCAAGTGTTGATCTTTGTTTTGTTGTGGCAAACACCACTTTACATCTGAACTCCGTCACATTGAACTCTCGCTCACTAAGCGCTCACCCATCTTGTTTTTTATTGTTCACTTTAGTTCACAATTGTCATGCTTTGAATATTTTGGCACTATGGGCCGCCTCTCTCTAACTCAAGACTTTAATCGCTTTATTAATCCAGTTTAGTCTTCATCTAGTCTGGCCTTTGATGCTGTGCAGTGGGCTAGAGAATGTAGGAACGATGGATCATCAATGGAATGGAGATGTGGGTAATGAACTGAGGGACTGTGGCATGACTCATGCACTAGCGGAGGCCCATCTCTTTCCAGATATAAAAATATTAGAAGGCAGGCAAGACTGAATGTAAATACTTCCTAAATATATCCTAAGTGTCTTGCATTGTCTGAAAGACGAACTGGAAATGTAGGGCTGGAAAAGGAACTACAGTTAGGTTACATTCAAGAACATTGAACGGTGGAAGTTTGCAGCCAGTGTGATTGGTGAAAAGGTTTGCTTTAATGTGCCTAATCAATAACATCACTGACAGATTTAACACCTCCTAGAGTCTCTCCTGTAGCCACTGTAAACAGCCCTGAGAATTATTACAGTCTATTTTTTTGCAATTCACATGTGACAAAGGTCAATAAATGTGGCTTATATGCGCTCACTTGCCCAGGATCGAGGCATTCCTTGTAAGGTAACTGGAACCCAGGACCAGAGAGGAGATCTAGGTTGCAACGTCACAATATTTAGACAGAAGACAAGCAACAGAGTATTTGATAGTCAACACTTCTCTCCATGTCAGCCACTAGGTTAAATACAACAGGCCAAATAAACCACTTTTTGGAATTGAATGGAATGCAAGGCCCTAGACTACCTTTTTTAAATACATTTGACAGTTTGTCATTCAGCAACTACGTGTTACCAGGTCATTGTTGTCAGTATTGTTGTGAAAGGAGAAGGCTTTTCATTTGAAACGTATTTTTTTCCCCCAATGTTATCCATCACACGAATTGTTAGAGCGTGTTGGATTGTCATATCAAAGTGTCCCATCCCTGAAGCTGGAGTATGATACTTATTAGACACACAACCCCTGGTGACTTTGCTGCTTGAAAGTACAATCTTTCATTTCTCACTAAGGCCTTTGCAGACTACCCTCCTGTTCTGCCATGTCTTCATGTTCATGTCCAGAAGACGTCCAGCATGGCTCTCATTATAAACTAGGAGGTACTGTACAGTACTCTCCACACAAGCAACACATGGTTTAGGTTTCTCTGTGGCTCTGTTTTGCAGTGCAAGTAATAGGACTTTGAGGAGAGATTCTTAAGTGAGGACTTCGTTGCTCATTTGTTATGGCAGCTATGTTCAGCTATGTGAAATGTTTTCAGTGGTTGTCAGCACCTAAAGGGCTATGCACTTGGAATTATTTCGGTATTCTTTTAACTTATTATTAAGCCAGCATCACATGCCATCTCGTCATGAGACAAACACAAGTTTGTCTCTCGCTTAGATGGATGAGAATCACCTCAAATGAATATTCAGAAAGTCTTGAAAAACTTGTAAAATGCCTGTCGTTTTGAAACTGATTCATTTTAGAATCTGCCCAAATCCAGTCTTCTATAGTTTTCATTCTTGCTTGAACAGCATGACTGGAACAAGGACTAAAGTCTAGATGTAGCATCTTTGAGATAACACATTGTCAAAGTGATTACTAGGAGGCAGATGTCCTGTGCAATGCAGGACTGGGCCTGTGATCTTATTTGTGTTCAGTTGATTAGTATCAAAGCAGTTTTGCAATAGCTGCATATTCTTTCCCAACATTTATTTGCCTGCACTTAAATAGCTGTCTGTGTACCATATGTCTCCCCTGAAACACAGTCCTTGAACTTTTGTCCATGATTTAAATGGAACAAGGTGTCCTATTAAAAGCCACATCAATTAAGAATTCTCTCTAAAAGGAACCTGTAATACTTCTGCATTGAAAATGAATGTTTTGATTAATTATGCTTTAAAAGAGTCACTATAGTAGTGTTAGTCCAACGTCCAAAGTCAAGTATAGTTCATTTCAGATCTGAGCGCTATTTGTATCTACAGGTAACTGCCACAATAAATGAAACCCCAACAAAGAGTGTCTTAACACGGTGTGTTTCATTATTAATATGCATTCCTATAAAGTGGTCCAAACTACAATGAAAAAATCTTTAGAAGAACAAAATACTCTCATACATTATTTTGTTTAGGTCTCTTCTCTTTTGAGAATGTGTCTAAGTGTTGGGCTGTCATAAAGTGAACTCCTGAGCGATAGCATGGTTCAGGGCAGTTCAGCTAGAGTGCCGTTCCCTCTGCAGATGTTTCCATCCACTCAACGTACATGTAGTCCATGATGCAAGAAAACAAGCCAGATGGTACCAGCACAACCTGCGCCGCCCCATACAGTAGCTAGATCCATTCAGCCAATGAGGAAGTGAATGAGATGGAATAGGAATTGAAGTATACAGAGGAAGGTCTCCAGCCAACGAAAAGCACATGCCAGTTTCCCCTAAACCTGATAGTAATCTCCCAATGCTGGTTCTGAAGGATCACTGTGTAAAACTGTATTCATATCAGATGGCCTCACAAGGAATCATTTTGTTTAGTCTCTATAATCATTCGTATTCCCCAGTATGGGCGGCTTTGTCTTTGGCCTGACCAAAAAATCTCTTGAGGATGATTAACACATATAAGCACACTGAACGTATTAACTATGTTGTTTGATTGACAGAGGTGAAACTAGGAGACAGTGGTCTACATAATCCTCTGAGGTTTTTCCCTTCCTTAACCTCCAATCCCACAAACATGTTAGTGCCACTTGGGGAATGCATGGAAGTGTAGCATTGTATTAACAACCCATCTACCCTTGCTGATCAAGATTATAAACTGTTTAATAATATGCCAACAGTGAGTATAGAGCATGCAAAACATGTCCAAACATTTGTCTTCAAACGCGTCTGAAGGCTAACCACAGCTAACAGTACAAGGGCAATAAATCAGGCAAATTAAATATGACATTTACAATCAATAAATACTTTACATGGTCCCATCTAGCTTGGTTTAATGCATAATTAAAGAACTCTAGGTAAACTCATAATGCACATGTACAAGCTACAAGGCTTAGTAATGATGGGTTCAACCAGCACTGTTGAGGCTCGAGGTAATTCATTACTAATGAGTCCTACACCTACATGGTAACTGCTTGATTGATGTTGACACATCATTAGTTATTACATAGTAAATATTGTGGGACTTTTTTAAACTCAATTGTCTTAAGCCAAGCAGTTAAATATAGTCAAAGTTTAATGTCGTAAAATAATTGGTCTGATTACTTTGATAGACTACTATATCAACTTTATTACTATGGATTGTTGGACATTTAGATCACACATTTCATTAGAAATAACTACACACTGACTACTACACTTGTATACACTCTCCTACTAGAATACCACAGTATATTCAAATTGTAATAATAGAGTACAGAATACAAGGCATTGTTGAATATTTAAATGCATATATGTATTTAGATAAGAGCGGGATGTTAATGAAGTCCTCTCTGGGCTAGAGAGGGGGATTAGTGGGAAGAGGGACTACAGGCCGGAAAGGGGGAACCCCCTTAGAGCACCTCTTCCCCCAGAGGGGACACACAAGTTAACTGGACATATATTTTGATTTGTTTAACACTTTTTTGGTTACTACATGATTCCATATGTGTTATTTCATACTTTTGATGTCTTCACTATTATTCTACAATGTAGAAAATAGTAAAAATAAAGAAAACCCTTGAATGAGTAGGTGTGTTCAAACTTTTGACTGATACTGTAAGTGCAGACCACACTTACACACGACAGGAGCATTCCTGTCCTGTTTCAGAAAAATGCCTTGAATTCTGAAGTTTTCACATGCAAGAAAACAATAACTAAGATACGGTTTTCCCTTTTAGCCTACTTATCAGATTAATCTAGTCTGTTGTTATTGGGGGTGTGACAACCTGACAATACTCATTTTCATAATTGTATCCGTAAATTGACAGGCAAATGTAAGTGTTTCTTATGCCTAAGTAGATGTTGGCAAAATACCTATCTCCCTGCAGGTTTATAGACAAAAAAGTTGCAGATTAGGAGCAGCAGGCAGAGGTGGGTGTGTGACTGTGTCTGTGTATCCTGTTCTCAACTTGCAGCGGGCAGACACATTTGCTCTCATTTGCTGTCACTCAGCGTTTCTTCTTCTTTCCCTACACTCGCTTCCCTTGTTTGATATTTTTCACATTGATAGGTCGCTAGCAAATGTCCTCACCTATTGATTTATCATACCATAGTAGCAGACTATCAGGAGGAAGAGCAATCTAAATGACCAGACCGAAACATGCGATGAGAAGTGATCTGGTGAAATATGAAATGCTCTATCCAATCAGAGCAGCAAGATCAATATACAGCCCGCCCTTCTCTTTACAGACAGGCAAACTAGCCAGTTAAGTTATTTACCATATTGTGCACAATGCTGAGAAGGAGGATGCCGCGCTGTTGCCTTGGCTGCCTCCTTGGCAGCAGTATCTGCTTTCTTGGTGTTCACAATTCTTCATCATCATTACAATATTGTTCTGAATTCAATCACCCTCTTCACCATCCACAGAAATGTTGCCTGCGCTGCCCCATGCACTCCTTTGGGTGTGTGAGTATCCATAGCAACTGCTCTATTTGGGCTGCTCAATTACAAGACATGAAAGAGCTGTTAGCTGACGTTAGCTAGCTACTTTTTGTCACTCTAAACTCAGCCAAACAGCTGTAAATTTTGATTTGTAGCAGATAATTATTTTCCAGATTTGAATAACAGATAAGTAGACCAAGATGTCATACCCTCTAAGATTGTGTCTTAAGTGCTGCAAAAGTTGTAAAAATGTCAGTTGTTTGGAAAAAGTCAGGAATGTTTTGACAGCTGTATCGTTAGATTGAGGAGCAGGTATATTTAAACTGATTTCAGATGTGAATAGCAGAGAACTAGAGGAAGATTTGTAACTTTTTGTCTTGCTTGTTGGGAAAGTGGTCAAAGTGGCTGATTTGTGTCAAAGTAGAATTTTACTAGAATGGCGCTGCAATGGTTATCTGCCTTTTTACAGGCTACTTTCCAATTATGCTATTTTGTGTGTTTTATTGCACTGATCGTAACTTTGTTTGTACATACTGTTTCCTCCATTAGTTTCCTATGACCAAAAACATATTCTGGACATCAGAACAGCAATGACCTCAATTTGAATTAATATTTCTACTTCAACGAGTCTGCAGCGCAGGTCATACTGCTCACCCCGGACCAGGCCCTAGTACCCAAGACTCGGAAAAGCAAGAGACAGCATAATCAATCAAATTTACAAAGCCCTTTTAACATCAGCCGATGTCACAAAGTGCTGTACAGAAACCAAACCTAAAACCCCAAACAGCAAGCAATGCAGATGTAGAAGCATGGTGGCTAGGAAAAACTCACAAAAAAGGAAAGAACCTAGGATGAAACCTGGAGAGGAACCAGGCTCTGAGGGGTGGCCAGTCCTCTCCTGGCTGTGCCGGATGGAGATTATAAGAGAACATGGTCAAGATGTTCAAACATTTAAAGATGACCAGCAGGGTCAGATATTAATAATCACAGTGGTTGTAGAGGGTGCAACAGGTCAGCACCTCAGGAGTAAATGTCAGTTGGCTTTTCATAGCCGATCATTCAGAGTTAGAGACAGCAGGTGTGGCAGAGAGAGAGTCCAAAACAGCAGGTCCGGGACAAGGTAACACGTCCAGTGAACAGGTCAGGGTTCCATAGCCACAGACAGAACAGTTGAAACTGGAGCAGCAGCATGACCAGGTTGACTGAGGACAGCAAGGAGTCATCAGGCCAGGTAGTCCTGAGGCATGGTCCTAGGGCTCAGGTTCGCCGAGAGAAGAATTAGATGGAGCATACTAAATTCACACAGGACACCAGATGAGACAGGAGAAATACTCCAGATATAACAGACTGACCCTAGCCCCCCGACACAAAAACTATGGCAGCATAATACTGGAGGCTGAGACAGGAGCGGTCGGGAGACACTGTGGCCCCGTCCGACTATACCCCCGGACAGGGCCAAACAGGCAGGATATAACCCCACACACTTTGCCAAAGCACAGCCCCCACGCACAGCCCCCGCGCAATTCAAAGGCTCATACACGAGAGGTATGTGGCTGGGTCTACAGTCAATCACGGACTACAAAAGAAAAACCAGCCCTGTCGCGGACCACGATGTCTTGCTCCCAGACAGACTAAACAACTTCTTTGCTTGCTTTGAGGACAATACAATGCCACTCATACGGCCCGCTACCAGAACCTGCGGGCTCTCCTTCACTGCAGCCAACGTGAGTAAAACATTTAAACGTGTTAACCCTCGCAAGGCTGCAGGCTCAGACAGCATCCCCGGCCGCGTCCTCAGAGAATGTGCAGACCAGCTGGCTGGTGTGTTTACGGGCATATTCAATCAATCCTTATCCCAGTCTTCTGTTCCCACATGCTTCAAGAGGGCCACCATTGTTCCTGTTCCCATGAAAGCTAAGGTAACTGAGCTAAATGTCTACCGCCCCGTAGCACTCACATACATCATCATGAAGTGCTTTGAGAGACTAGTCAAGGACCATATCACCTCCACCCTACCTGACACCCTAGACCCACTCCAATTTGCTTACTGCCCCAATAGGAATAGGTCCTCAGACGAAGCAGTCGCAATCACACTACACATTGCCCTAACCCATCTGGAGAAGAGGAATACCTATGGAAGAATGCTGTTCATCAATTACAGTTCAGCATTTAACACCATAGTACACTCCAAACTCGTCATAAAGCTCGAGACCCTTGGTTCTCAGCCCTCTCCTGTACTCCCTGTTCACCCACGACTGCGTGGTCATGCACGCCTCCAACTCAATCATCAAGTTTGCAGACGACACTACAGTGGTAGGCTTGATTACCAACAACGACGAGACGGCCTACAAGGAGGAGGTGAGGGCCCTCGGCGTGTGGTGTCAGGAAAATAACCTCACACTCAATGTCAACTAAACAAAGGAGATGATCGTGGACTTCAGGAAACAGCAGAGGGAGCAGCCCCCTATCCACATTGACGGGACAGTAGTGGAGAGGGTGGAAAGTTTTAAGTTACTTGGCGTACACATCACGGACAAACTGAAATGGTCAACCCACACAGAAAGGGTGGTGAAAAAGGCGCAGCAGCGCCTCTTCAACCTCAGGAGGCTGAAGAAATTTGTCTTGTCACCAAAAACACATCCTGTCGGGCTGTATCACCGCCTGGTACGGCAACTGCTCCACCTATAACCGTAAGGCTCTCCAGAGGACCGAGAGACCGAAAAACAACTTCTATCTCAAGGCCATCAGACTGTTAAACAGCCATCACTAACATTGAGTGGCTGCTGCCAACATACTGACTCAACTCTAGACACTTTAATAATGTAAAAATTGATGTAATAAATGTATCACAAGCCACTTTAGATTATGTTTACATACCCTACCCGTAATCATCTCATATTGTAACGGTCGTCGTCGTCTGATGAGGAAGAATCGGACCAAAGCGCAGCGTGGTAAGTGTTCATGACTTTTATTAAACTGAACACTGAAACAAAAATAACAAAGTGCAAAACTAAACCGAAACAGTCCTGTCAGGTGCAGAACACTAAACAGAAAACAACTACTCACAAAACATAGGTGGGAAAAGGCTACCTAAGTATGGTTCCCAATCAGAGACAACGATAGACAGCTGTCCCTGATTGAGAACCATACCCGGCCAAAACAAAGAAATACAAAACATAGAAAAATGAACATAGAATGCCCAGCCAAATCATACCCTGACCAAACCAAAATAGAGACTAAAAATAAAAATTCCATCCTATCATCTCTTCCCTCTGCTCAAACCTTCTCCAACCTATCTCCTGATTCTGCCTCATCAACCCTCCTCTCCTCCCTTTCTGCATCCTTTGACTCTCTATGTCCCCTATCTTCCAGGCCGGCTCGGTCCTCCCCTCCCGCTCCGTGGCTCGACGACTCATTGCGAGCTCACAGAACAGGGCTCCGGGCAGCCGAGCGGAAATGGAGGAAAACTCGCCTCCCTGCGGACCTGGCATCCTTTCGCTCCCTCCTCTCTACATTTTCCTCCTCTGACTCTGCTGCTAAAGCCACTTTCTACCACTCTAAATTCCAAGCATCTGCCTCTAACCCTAGGAAGCTCTTTGCCACCTTCTCCTCCCTCCTGAATCATCCTCCCCCCCCCCTCCTCCCTCTCTGCAGATGACTTCGTCAACCATTTTGAAAAGAAGGTCGACGACATCCGATCCTCGTTTGCTAAGTCAAACAACACCGCTGGTTCTGCTCACACTGCCCTACCCGGTGCTCTGACCTCTTTCTCCCCTCTCTCTCCAGATGAAATCTCGCGTCTTGTGACGGCCGGCCGCCCAACAACCTGCCCGCTCGACCCTATCCCCTCCTCTCTTCTCCAGACCATTTCCGGAGACCTTCTCCCTTACCTCACCTCGCTCATCAACTCATCCCTGACCGCTGGCTACGTCCCTTCCGTCTTCAAGAGAGCGAGAGTTGCACCCCTTCTGAAAAAACCTACACTCGATCCCTCCGATGTCAACAACTACAGACCAGTATCCCTTCTTTCTTTTCTCTCCAAAACTCTTGAACGTGCCGTCCTTGGCCAGCTCTCCCGCTATCTCTCTCAGAATGACCTTCTTGATCCAAATCAGTCAGGTTTCAAGACTAGTCATTCAACTGAGACTGCTCTTCTCTGTATCACGGAGGCGCTCCGCACCGCTAAAGCTAACTCTCTCTCCTCTGCTCTCATCCTTCTAGACCTATCGGCTGCCTTCGATACTGTGAACCATCAGATCCTCCTCTCCACCCTCTCCGAGTTGGGCATCTCCGGCGCGGCCCACGCTTGGATTGCGTCCTACCTGACAGGTCGCTCCTACCAGGTGGCGTGGCGAGAATCTGTCTCCTCACCACGTGCTCTCACCACTGGTGTCCCCCAGGGCTCTGTTCTAGGCCCTCTCCTATTCTCGCTATACACCAAGTCACTTGGCTCTGTCATAACCTCACATGGTCTCTCCTATCATTGTTATGCAGATGACACACAATTAATCTTCTCCTTTCCTCCTTCTGATGACCAGGTGGTGAATCGCATCTCTGCATGTCTGGCAGACATATCAGTGTGGATGACGGATCACCACCTCAAGCTGAACCTCGGCAAGACGGAGCTGCTCTTCCTCCCGGGGAAGGACTGCCCGTTCCATGATCTCGCCATCACGGTTGACAACTCCATTGTGTCCTCCTCCCAGAGCGCTAAGAACCTTGGCGTGATCCTGGACAACACCCTGTCGTTCTCAACTAACATCAAGGCGGTGGCCCGTTCCTGTAGGTTCATGCTCTACAACATCCGCAGAGTACGACCCTGACTCACACAGGAAGCGGCGCAGGTCCTAATCCAGGCACTTGTCATCTCCCGTCTGGATTACTGCAACTCGCTGTTGGCTGGGCTCCCTGCCTGTGCCATTAAACCCCTACAACTCATCCAGAACGCCGCAGCCCGTCTGGTGTTCAACATTCCCAAGTTCTCTCACGTCACCCCGCTCCTCCGCTCTCTCCACTGGCTTCCAGTTGAAGCTCGCATCCGCTACAAGACCATGGTGCTTGCCTACGGAGCTGTGAGGGGAACGGCACCTCAGTACCTCCAGGCTCTGATCAGGCCCTACACCCAAACAAGGGCACTGCGTTCATCCACCTCTGGCCTGCTCGCCTCCCTACCACTGAGGAAGTACAGTTCCCGCTCAGCCCAGTCAAAACTGTTCGCTGCTCTGGCTCCCCAATGGTGGAACAAACTCCCTCACGACGCCAGGACAGCGGAGTCAATCACCACCTTCCGGAGACACCTGAAACCCCACCTCTTTAAGGAATACCTAGGATAGGATAAAGTAATCCTTCTCACCCCCCTTAAAAGATTTAGATGCACTATTGTAAAGTGGCTGTTCCACTGGATGTCATAAGGTGAATGCACCAATTTGTAAGTCGCTCTGGATAAGAGCGTCTGCTAAATGACTTAAATGTAAATGTAAATGTAAAAAGCTCTCTAAGGTCAGGGCGTGACACATATGTATATACTGTACTGTATACCATCTACTGCATCTTGCCATCTTTATGTAATAAATGTATCACTAGCCACTTTTAACAATGCCACTTTATATCATGTTTACATACCCTACATTACTCATCTCATATGTATATACTGTACTCTATACCATCTACTGCATCTTGCCTATGCCGTTTGGCCATCACTCATTCATATGTTATTATATACATATTCTTTTTCATTCCTTTACACTTGTGTGTGTATATGGTAGTTGTTATGAAATTCTTAGGTTAGATTACTTGTTAGATATTACTGCATGGTCGGAACTAGAAGCACAAGCATTTCGCTACACTCGCATTAACATCTGCTAGCCATGTGTATGTGACAAATAAATTTGATTTAGAGGGATATTCAACCAGCAACCTAATACCATGAGAGAAGGTCGAGTATAGCCCACGAAGATCTCCAACAAATCACGAAACTGAGGGGGGCGCCAACCCGGACGGAAAGATCACGTCAGCGACTCAATCCATTCAAGTGACGCATCCCTCCTATGGACGGCATGGAAGAGCACCAGTAAGCCAGTGACTCAGCCCCTGTAATATGGTTAGAGGCAGAGAATCCCAGTGGAGAGAGGGGAAACGGCCAGGCAGAGAGCAAGGGCGGTTCGTCGCTCCAGTGCCTTTCCCCTGGGCTAGACTACACTCAATCATAGGACCTACTGAAGAGATGAGTCTTCAATTTATTATTATTATATATTATTCAATAAAGACTTAAAGATTGAGACCGAGTCTACGTCTTTCACATTGATAGGCAGACCATTCCATAAAAATGGAGCTCTATAGGCGAAAGCCGTGCCTCCAGCTGTTTGCTTAGTAATTCTAGGGACAGTAAGGAGGCCTGCATCTTGTGACCGTAGCGTACATGTAGGGTATGTATGGCAGGACCAAAAATCAGAAAGATAGGTAGGAGCAAGCCCATGTAATGCTTTGTAGGTTAGCAGTAAAACCTTGAAATCAGCCCTAGCCTTAACAGGAAGCCAGTGTATAGAGGCTAGCACTGGAGTAATATGATCAAATGTTTTGGTTCTAGTCAAGATTCTAGCAGCCGTGTTTAGCACTAACTGAAGTTTATTTAGTGCTTTATCCGGCTAGCCGGAAAGCAGAGCACTGCAGTGGTCTAATCTAGAAGTGACAAAAGCCTAATACATTTTTTGCATCATTTTTGGACAGAAAGTTTCAGATTTTTGCAATGTTACGAAGATGGAAAAAAGCTGTCCTTGAAATATTCTTGATATGTTCGTCAAAAGAGAGATCATGGTCCAGAGTAACGCAGAGGTCCTTCACAGTTTTGCTTGAGATGACTGTACAACCATCAATATTAATTGCCAGATCCAACAGAATATATCTTTGTTTCTTGGGACCTGGAACTAGCATCTCTGTTTTGTCCGAGTTTAAAAGTAAAACATTTTCTACCATCCACTTCCTTATGTCTGAAACACAGATTTCCAGGGAGGGCAATTTTGGGGCTTCACCATGTTTCATCGAAATGTACAGCTACAGTGGGGCAAAAAAGTATTTAGTCAGCCACCAATTCTGAAAGTTCTCACACTTAAAAAGATGAGAGAGGCCTGTAATTTTCATCATGGGTACACTTCAACTATGACAGACAAAATGAGAAGAAAACAAATCCAGAAACTCACATTGTAGTATTTTTAATGAATTTATTTGCAAATTATGGTGGAAAATAAGTATTTGGTCAATAACAAAAGTTTCTCAATACTTTGTTATGTACCCTTTGTTGGCAATAACAGAGGTCAAACGTTTTCTGCAAGCCTTCACAAGGTTTTCACACACTGTTGCTGGTATTTTGGCCCATTCCTCCGTGCAGATCTCCTCTAGAGCAGTGATGTTTTGGGGCTGTTGCTGGGCAACATGGACTTTCAACTCCCTCCAAAGATTTTCTATGGGGTTGAGATCTGGAGACTGGCTAGGCCACTCCAGGACCTTGAAATGCCTCTTACGAAGCCACTCCTTTGACTATACTATCAACGGGACCTGAACAACTGTATTAAACAATGTTCTCTGATTTGTGGCTGAACAAAAACATGGATAACATACAGTACATATAGCTGGTCTTTCTATGCATCGGCAGGATCGAACGGTACCCTCAGGTAAGCTCAAGGGGGAGATGTGTTTTTCTTTGTTAACAACAGCTGGTCAGCGATCTCTAATGTTAAAGACGGAGTTAGAATACCTCATGATAAGCTATAGACCATATTATTTACCAAGACAGTTTTCATCTATATTGTAGCTGTCTTATTTACAACCACAAGCCAATGCTGGTACTAAGACCACACTCAACAAGCTGTATAGGGCCATAAGCAAACAAGAAAATGCTCATCCAGGGGCAGTGCTCCTAGTGACCGGTGATTTCAAAGCAGGGAAACTGAAATCCGTCTTACCAAATTTCTGCCAGCATGTCACCTGTGAAACTACCAGCAACAAAACACTAGTTCACCTTTACTCCATATAGAGAAAAGCATACAAATCTCTCCCCATTTGGCAAATCTGACCATAACTCTATCCTCCTGACAGAGTTATGATCAAACAGGAAGAACCAGTGATGCACTCAATACGGAAGTGGTCCAATGAAATGGATGCTAAGCTACAAGACTGTTTCAGTAGCACAGACTGGAATATGTTCCGGGATTCATCCGATGGCATAGAGGAGATTATCTCATCAGCCATCGGCTTCATCAATAATTGCATAGACAAAGTTGTTCTCTCAGTGACCATATGTACATTTCCCAACCAGAAGCCATGGATTAAAGGCATCATCCACAGTAAACTAAAGGCTAGAGCTGCAACGTCAAAAGAGCATTACACTAATCTGGACGCTTATAAGAAATCCCACTACGACCTCTGCGCCATCAAACAGGCAAAGCATCAATACAGGACTAAAATCAAATCCTTTAAATTGATGCTTGTCAGATGTGGAGGGCTTGCAAACTATCACGGATTACAAAGGTAAACCCAGCCGTGAGCTTCGCAGTGACACGAGCCTACTGGAAGAGCTAAATGCAGTCTATACTCACTTCGAGGCAAGCAACACTGAACCATGCATGAGAGCACCAGCTGTTCTGGATGACTGTGTGATCACTCTCTCTGTAGTCGATATGAGTAAGACCTTTAAACAGGTTAACATTCACAAGGCCGCAGGGCCAGATGGATTACCAGGATATGCATTCAAAGCATGCGCTGACCAGCTGGCAAGAGTCTTCACTGACATTTTCAACCTCTCCCTGACCAAGTCTGTAATACCTATATATTTCAAGCAGACCATAGTCCTTGTGCCCAAAAACACCAAGATAACTGTCTATTGCCCTGTAGCACTCACATGTGTAGCCATGAAATGCTTTGAATGGCTGGTCATGGCTCACATCAACACCATCATCCCAGATACCCTAAACTCACCCCAATCACATACCATCCCAACAGATCCACAGATGACACAACCTCTATTGCACTCCACACAACTCTCTCCGACCTAGACAAGAGGAAAACCTATGTGAAATGCTGTTCAGAGACTACAGCTCAGCATTCAACGCTATAGTGCTCTCCAAGCTCATCACTAAGCTAAGGGCCCTGAGACTGAACACCTCCCTCTGGAACTGGATCCTGGACCACCCCAGGTGGTGAGGGTAGGATCAACACATCTGCCTCGCTGACTCTCAACACAGGACCCCTCAGGGGTGTGTGCTTAGTCCCCTCCCACGGGGCTGTAGTAGAGCGGGTCGAAAGCCCCACACACCAACATAGTCATGAAAGGGGCACGATAACGCGTCTTCCCCCTCAGGAAGCTGAAAAGATTTGTCATGGGCCCTCAGATCCTCAAAAAGTTATACAGCTGCACCATTGAGAGAATCTTCACTGGAAACTGCTTGGCATCCAACCGCAAGGCTCTACAGAGGGTAGTGCATATGGTTCAGTACATCAATGGAGCTGAACTACCTGCCATCCAGGACCTCTATACCAGGCGGTGTCAGAGGAAGGCCCTAAAATTGTCAAAGACTCCAGCCACCCAAGTCATATACCACACGGCAAGCGGGAGCTATGCAACAAGTCTGTAACCAACAGGACCCTGAACAGCTTCTACCTCCAAGTTGTAAGACTGCAAAATAGTTAGTTAAATAGTTGACCAAACAGCTACCTGGACTATCTGTAATGACCCATATCACATATGCTGCTGCTCTGTTTATTATCTATCCTGTTGCCTTGTCACTTTATTCCTAGTTATATGTACATGTCTACTTCGTACCCCTACACATCAACTCAGTATTGGTATATAGCCAAGATATAATTTCTTATTGTGTATTTGTTATTACTTCTCTTATTTTTCTCTGGATTGTTGCGAAGGGCTCATAAGTAAGCATTTCACTGTTAGTCTACACCTGTTGTTTACCAAGAATGTGACAAATAAAATTGTATTTTATTAGAATGGAATGTTGGAAGTCTGGGAGTTGATGTCACAATGGGACCTTTAGACTGTTGAAGAAATCCGATGAGAATGAATGAAGATGGACAAAAAGTTTAATCATTTAAAAAGTATAATACATAATAACAAGTTGTATGCAAGCCCACTGTTCCTGACCGCTCTGCTCGTCTTAAAGTTTGAATGATGTTTCAAGCAAGCCGCACTAATGAACTCAATGTATTAAATAGTAATGTCACTGACTGCCTGGGGGCCATTGAGGAACAGGACGAGAGTAACTAGTCCTGAATGTGTTACTTAATGCTTCACAGAGCTTGGTTTATACGTCACTAGCAGTAACAGTTGAGGTAATGTGATATTTTGACATTCTCTCCAATTCAGTACCCAAATACTTAACTGAGGAATCCTAACAAAATATAGGCTTGTATTTGTGTGTGGTGTCTGTTGTGATAACAATAGCTGCCTGTCGTCCAGTCAGGTGCAATACCTTACATATTCCACATACCACTCCTACATGGGTACACATAGACTTCAGTGTAATTGTGTGTAAAGTCAGGAGGCAGACAGCCTATAGTACTTATCATACACTACAGGCTAATATTAAACACATACTTAATTGTATAACAAAGCTTGAAATCATTTAATCTAGAAAAACAACCAGATACTGTGTATATATAATGTCAAATAATATATGTGTGTCTTCTGTAGTTTATAATATACATCTGGGTGAACCAGTAGTGTATTTTCAAAGTCAGTGTATAACAAGATAAGGGACAATTTACTCCAAACTATTGATTTTCCAGACAGTAACGGATGTTCTGTCATTGGCTCTGACCCACAGTCAAATAAAGCAGACGACGACGTAAAGGCCATGTTAAATCTGGTTAGCAGCTGTGCACTGCTAAATACAAACACGTTTACACACACACACACACACACACACACACACACACACACACACACACACACACACACACACACACACACACACACACACACACACACACACACACACACACACACACACACACACACACACACACACACAAACACACACTCAGCAGTGAGGCTGGTGGTGTTGCATTAGATAAGGCAACATGTCACCCAGTCACCATGGTGATGAGGGGTCCTCCTATTGTAGACTGCTATTTGTTCCGTGTGTCAGAGCTAGAAGTCTTTCGTGGTAGAATGGATACTTCAGAGTACCATTCAGAAATGTTCTTATAGAATAGATGTTTCGGCGGTTGTCGGTCTTCGCATCCCAGGTCCACATCATTTCAAGCTGCAGACTAGTAATTAGTATTGAAAATTTGCTCTTATTCTGTCTAGGTCGATAATCTCAGAGTTTAACCATTTCCACCGTGTAGCCAATGCTCCACGTGGTATGGTTAGGAGTTCATCAACCATTACAACCTTAGCTTAAACTGAGATTTTTGTGGTCTCTACTCAAACCTTTGCCCTCTCAGGTGACCGAGGTATACATGGTCTGAAGAGGGTTTCTTCAGGTGGGGGTTTTATTCGGAACAGTAGAAAAGGGCTGTCCCATGACGCCAGATCAATAAACTTTAAAGGAAATACATTTCTCTCATATTAACATTACATCATTTCACAAATAGTTGAATCTTTACTCATTCATTGTATACAAAAATTAGACGCAAACCTAATGGAGGCACCTGTATAAACATAGATATGGTAATGTGGCTGTATTGTCTTTCATGAGGTCACAAACATGAAACAAAACGGACCGGGTCGTAGCTGGATTCTCCGCCGACCATTTACACATTCTGCAAAACATGGAGATTGTTCAGTTCTCCTGGTTCTGTGATGTAGAAGAAGTTCCTTTGTTCTCTCTATGTGTCTCTTTCTGCATGGCCAGGGGGAGAGAGTCTCCTCCAGGAATTTATGACCTGATAGAACAGAACCTAGGTGTAGGAGAGGAGAGAGGGGGAAGGCACTCGCTATACCCAAAGAGGGCCACGTCATGACAGGAGTTTCCTCAAACGCCAATCACTATGTTTCCTTGTAAGGTCATTACTTATGACTCCTGGATAAGCTGATCCCTGCCACTAAACATGTCTCAAGATGGCCTAGCCTACTGTAGCTTCCCAACATATAGCTCATGTATACATCATGGCATAACACTATCTGACACCTTTTGACACCTCACAGTTGAGTTATTTACGCTGAAGATTCAATCATTATTACGTACCAGGAAGGACTGTAATAGCTACAGGTTTTAAGGCAATTTGATAGTTGATAATGAGGTAGGTGTGTTTTTCAAATCAGGACAGAGCTATCCCACATACACCAGTTCAACATTAAGTTTTAATTTACATTTGATTGAGTTGTCAACTAAAGTGCTTTCAAAGTGAAATCAACAAAAATGTGTACCATATCATTGAATTCAGGTTCCCAAAATTCCTTTACGTTGATGACTTTTTGCAAATCCAATCAGTTTTCATGTTGATTCTACGTCATCACATACTTTTTTGTTGTTGTTGAAATAACATGGAAACAACGTTGATTCAACCAGTTTGTGCCCAGTGGGATGAGATGTTGAGGACATAAAAGAAGATGGTGCTATGGGAATTGTGTTTTTAGGGATGTGTCTGGTTATGGCTGGAGGTGAAGCAGCAGGGATACGCACCATGGTGGAGCTATATTGGGGGTCTTGCTGAAGTCACAGTCTGCACTGGGGCCTGGGGCGACACTGGACGCTCTGTTGTGGGCGACTGGGGGCCTCTGTCTGCTGCTAGGTTTGGGGGGGGCAGGAGCAGCACTGGGGTCAGGTTGTGGGGTTTGGTTCGGAAGTGGAACTCTAGATGTAAGGTTTACGGTGTCTCTGACTGGGTTTCAGCCCTGATACCAGCACTGGCCCGTATATTTTTTTCTGAGTGAAATCAGTATATTTTAAGATCGCACATGAGGTCATTGTTAGCAAGAGACATACATTGTTTGATTGATTGATACTAGTGGCAATGCTAGTATTGTCCCAATGGGCATAGACGTCAGCTCAATGTCTCGTTGGTTGATTTGTCAACTAATCAGAATTCAACAGGAAAATCTTTTAGGTTAAAAGTTGGGTGAAAAAAATAAGAAATAATCTTATGTTGAGTTTTCAGTTTTCCATGTTGATTCAACGTCATCACATATAATTTTTTATTGAAATTACGTTGAAACAACGTTGATTGATCCAGTTGGGGTGTAAGGTGACCATTGGGGTGTAAGGTGACCAGATTTTGGAAATTAAAATCTGGGTGTAGTTAAGTAAAAGGTCCATGGGGCGACGCACAATTGGCCTAGCGTCGTCCGGGTTAGGGATGGTTTGGCCGGTAGGGATATCCTTGTCTCATCGCGCACTAGCGACTCCTGTGGCAGGCTGGGCGCAGTGCACACTAACTAGGTCGCCAGGTGCACGGTGTTTCCTCAACACATTGGTGCAGCTGGCCTCCGGGTTGGATGCGCGCTGTGTTAAGGAGCAGTGCGGCTTGGATGGGTTGTGTTTCAGAGGACGCATGGCTTTCGACCTTCGTCTCTCCCGAGCCCGTACGGGAGTTGTAGCGATGAGACAAGATAGTAACTACAATTGGATACCACGTAATTGGGGAGAAAAAGGGGGTAAAATAAATGTAAAATATATATTTTTAAATGGATTACCCCTCCACAGTTTCAAATTCAGCAGGCTATGGTGTGAAATAGGCTTTCAGAAAGGCCGTCTTTAGTGTATTACTTATCGTTAATGTCGTCTTTTGTGTGCTTATCAATGCACAAGCACCTTTTTTCCCCCACTCCATTAATATTTTTTTTATTATGTCATACAAATGTGTTACAATACCTGCATTTTAAAATGCATTCTGTCATCACTAAATGTGTAATGTGATATATTTTAACATAACTTTCTTTTTACACCATTTTTGGGGGGATTAATAAAACATTTAATCAGTCTACTTCCTCAAATGAAGGGGATGGTGAAGCAATCTTTGCAAGAAGGAGGGAACCTGATTTAATTGGTCCTTAACTTGCTGCTCAGTCATTTAATTCAGGATAGTTAGCCTGCACCGGACCAGGTTAGTTCTGAAAGATTCGTTGCCATTGAAATGTACCTGGCTTAAAGGTGAGACACTTTTATATGAACTCAGAGCTGGCCAAAGTTACCTCGCTAACTCCTCAAACCTGTGATGTAGGAAAACCCTCTGGACACTCCAATTAGTTATGTCCATCATCCATTTTGTATGATACGTTACTAATTCCAATTCTAATGATATGTTATGAATTGCAAATTTGTATAATATATTGACAATTGAAAACGTATGATATGTTACGAATTCCAATTAGTTTTTTTGCTAACGTTAGCTAGGTGTGTAAGGTTATCTAGGCTAGGGGTTAGGGTTAGTGCTAAGGATAGGGTTAAGGATAGAGTTAAGGGAAGGGTTAGCTAACATGCTAATAGTTGCAAAGTAGCTAAAAAGCAGTACGTACACTACATTAACAAAAGTATGTGGACACACTGCTCGTCAAACATCTCATTCCAAAATCATGGGCATTATTATGGTTGGTCCCCCCATTGCTGCAATAACAGCCTCCACTCTTCTGGGAAGGCTTTCCGCTAGATGTTGGAACATTGCTGTGGGGACTTGCAAATGAATTACTTAAAAATTATACAATGTGATTTTCTGGATTTTTGTTTTAGATTCCGTCTCTCACAGTTGAAGTGTACCTATGATAAAAATTACAGACCTCTACATGCTTTGTAAGTAGGAAAACCTGCAAAATCGGCAGAGTATCAAATAGTTGTTCTCCCCACTGTATTTAGTGTCGTTGCAAAGTTGCGAAAATGCAGAAGTTGTCCCTGATGAGATTCTAACACGCAGCCTTTGGGTTGATAGACGTTTGCGGTATATACCTAATTATCCACCCCAACCAACCACTTTTGTTTTTGCCTTAATTCGCCTTCTGTCTTATGCAACCATACCAAATGTAACATATCATACTAATTTGAGTGTCTCTGATTTACATTTACTATGTTAAGTTTACGCTGAACAACATCATAACACAATTACGGTAATATAACACAACACCCTCAGACATCATGCTCTTTGTATATACATACACTTTGAGATGTGAAAGCGACCGTGTATGAGCGGACTGAGGAGGCTTTCAGTGCTGCAGTACAGAACAGTCTTTTTCTCTGACCGTGTCCACGTTCATGACAGACTCTGTCTTCAACACATCTGTCTCTACTCACACTGTAACTGTGACATCATCCTCACAGCGGAGCTATGGACCCTCCAGGCTGCACTTTTGCAGGGGGACTTGAATAAATAAATAAAAATCAACAACGGGCAACTGTTTGAAAAGCCTGACAGAAGCCAGGAAGCTGTCCTAAAGTGCTCATTCAAGGAAGGTCAAGATAGAAAATGGAAAATGTATCTTTTGCTTTTTGGATACGAGCATATAACTCAAATTGTCATCGTTGTGCTTTGGACATTTCCATGTAAAAGGACCCATGAGCACCAACATGTGAAGTTCATAGGAGCATGTATGTCAAACAGTATGTCAAATATAAACTAAGAGGCTATATATACATATATATATATGGAATCATGCATCATTTTGTTACCGGATGTACGTAAATCCACTTCACTAACTGTAGTTCAATAACCAAACTTTATTTTTTTCAAAGTCAAGGTGTCATTGTCATAGCTGACACCTGATTCTTTCTGTAGAGATCTTTGAATCTTTTTGGAAAACATGGTCACATAAAAAACTGGGGGGATTTTACTAAAATTCTGTTACCAAGCTTTGCATATGCACAGTTCCTCCAGTAAATGTGTTTTTGTAAAATGTTCAGTTAAATTGTTCAAATTAGTCCTTGTGCAAAAATCTATGGTTTTTGTTTGGCAACATTTTGTGAACAATACGAATCTCAGCATAATTCCAACTCCATGCAATTGCCCCTTTCCGTTATTATGCTTAAATGTAGGCCACTAATAGCAGAGAGCGGTAATCACCAGGGAGACAGGAACGGTTGAGGAGACCATTGACGTGTCATCCTTGGTTGTCAAGGAAACTTAGCTGAATGGGGTCTGGTGGCCTTGGATATAATGTGCACTGTGTACCTCTGGCCATCTGTTGCATTCAATTATATTTTTTCCCAAACATCTGCTGCCTGCAAATTAAAATGCTGCAAATTAAAATGTCGCTAATTTCAATGGTGCATGGAGCATATGGTATATTTGTAAATGCAGCAAAATATTTAGAGTTGCTATAATACAGTATTCAGTTCGGAATGTGTGGGTATTGGTTTACATTGGTTGGACTCTTGAATTGTGTCCTTGATGTGTTCTGTGTGTGACCTCTGTACCAGGAGCTGTCCTTCAGCACCACCAACCCCAACAGAACCCAATGGTGGCTCACACTCACTGCTTATTCTTGTTGGACCGTAGCTGAAAACTGAGTCCTGCTTAAAACTGTTTGTTTGTTTAATTTACTGCAGTCGGCTAAATCATGGTCACACTGAATGGTTCTTGGTAGTCTTAAACAAATTTACTTTGAAACAAAAGTATACACTTCACACACATGGTTATGGGCTTAAGAAAAATAAGACACCTGTACCATGTCACATATAGAGTTGAAATGTATTCAATTTTGAGTTTGCATCCCAATATTCCATGTTATATACATCACAAAAGACTGAACTATGACAAAACCATTGAACATAGAAACACTGGACCCACCCCCCAAAAAATGATTATGACATTTTGAAAAATATAAATAACATTCCACCTATGAGGCCACTAGAGGGCAGTTTGGTCATTTGACTGCAGGAAAGGACTACTGGAATTAGATGCATACATACAGTGCATTCGGAAAATATTCAGACCCTAAATACTTATGTAAATATGATATTTCAACTTTTTATTTTTAATAACTTTGATAACATTTCTAAAAACCTGTTTTTGCTATATCATTATGAAGTATTGTGTGTAGATTGATGAGGGAAAAAACAATTTCATTCATTTTAGAATAAGGCTGTAACGTAACAAAATGTGGCAAAAGTCAATGCGTATGAATACTTTCCGAGTACACTGTATAATGGTTTGTGTAACGTTTTCCCCTATCAACACAGTCATCTAACGGCAAATATGCTCTGACTTTTGAGAAATTCATGCAAATTAAATTGGCGGAGAATGAACTTGCAGCCAAGCTAATCCTCATCCCTGCCTGCTGAAAAGTTGTTCTCTTTTGTTTCAACGTCCACCATATGTCTGTCAGCTTTGCAGGGAATACCATGGATGAAGTCATCTCCAACCATTTTATTTGATTGATTGATTTATTTATTTAACAAGGTAGGCAAGTTCTCATGTCTTAGCTATTTTTCTGTCACGTTCACATTCCAGATATTTAGAAAGGGCAGGTCTGCATCTGCCAAATGTTTACCTCATAATGCACTACATAAACCTAGGTATCAATTAGGTCATTTGATATAACCACAGTAAAACATAAACAATCTTTTCATTAAAAAAAAAAAATCCATAACATGTTTTACCAATGTCACATCCAATTGTATGCCAATAACTGAAACTGTGAAACCCTTGATTATTCACAACCCATTTACATGCAATATATTAGTCTTATAGTCTCAAGTTATTTATGCTTTCATTTATTAAAATAACTATTACTGCTACACCCATACTGCTCATGGCTTAGTGATGAAGTTAACAACATCTCAACAAGGCACAGCTGGTTGACAATGATCTAACCCCACCTTGTGTTTCATATACAAATCACAGCCTTGTAGTCTAAAACCCCACAAGACTAACTGGGATTGCCATGGTCTGAGTTTTGCAAACAATGTAAAAAATAAAAATAAATTATTGAGTCAATAAAGCTGCATACAATCATGGTCTCTTTTTTGCTTTCTTGAGTATGGCAGCTCTAAAATGCAGGCGTTTCAGCCTAGCTCAGTGCTTTCTGTGGTGGTGGGTCAGCCAGCGGAAAATATAGAGCGTAGGTGTTGGTATCTTCTCTAGTTGTGCCATGATTAGCTCAGTGTTCTGTCACTCATGGGGACAGTACGTCACCGCCAAGTCTAAGGGTAGACCTCGAAAATTCAAGCCCCTTGGCTTGAGTTATTCAATTCAAGCCCTTTAGAGTTACATTAGAAGTGCCCATCCAAGAAGACCAAGGTCAAATCAATGGCGTCAAGTCACATTATGTAGCTTTGCTTGGACTGTTCATATCAACATAATACTTTTCAAATCTTTGCTAGCAGTCATTATAATGAATCAAGTCGACAATCTACTGGCAAATCATTTTTAGTCCTTGTCATATGAAGATAAATATTGAAGATAAATTATAGATAAAACGTATTGGTGCCCATCGGCCATTGGACATAAATATTACACAACAACTTGGAAATCGCAAATTCAACAATGAGTGGTTTGGAATGAATCAGTGGCTAACTGCAAGCATTGCAAAGCAATGCTTTAACAAATGCACATTATACCAGGGGCATTGGTAGACACAATGTAAGTAACCTATTTTATGTCCCTCTAACTTCCCTTAATGCCTATGCTGATCCTACAGCTATTGTATGCACAATCATCTGCCTATGAACCAGATTTATGCTGTTAGCACTGAGGCGGTGTGTCCTAGTAAGCTTCATCAATGAAACAAGCAATCATCCCAGAAAAGTACTCAAAATAGTCCAATGTATATATGTAGCTTAAGAAACAAGGTTAATGAAATTAATAACAGATGACATTAATATTCTGACTATCTCGGACACTCACTTAGACAATACCTATATAACATTTACAGAAAAGACAGAAATGGGAGGGAGGGGATACCTAGTCAGTTGTACAACTAAATGCATTCAACTGAAATGTGTCTTCTGCATTTAACCCAACCCCTCCGAATCAGAGAGGTGTGGGGGGCTGTCTTAATCTAAATTGCCTCTTATCTGCTCGCTGCCGGACAATGAGAAGTTTGGAAGGAATCAGTGACTGTGGCTAACTGCAAGCATTAGAAAGCAATCACTTGCCTGCTATACAGTGGAGTGGCTGTGTGGTCCCGAATCTGGGAATAAGTGTCTCTTTTCCAAGTTTAAAATTATAAACATTCAACATTGACCATGCTGTCAATGAAGCATGATTTGTGCCGCACGAAAAACAACTGTTAACTTGGAATTGCGAAAACTTGACTTCAGTGAGTTCAAGACAACAGGGGATAGTGGAAAAAACGTACTACGACTGGGAAATACATTTTGAACGGTCATCATACTCTGAAATGTAAGTCAGGAACTCTTTCAACCGGAAGATCAATCACGTCATCATGTTTCAACCTTATTTTTTTCAGAGTTGCCTCAGTTGCCTTGAAAGCACCATAAATCCAGAGAATGCCGGACTTTGATGACACAATTTGCCCACGAAGGACCGCCGTGCCACCTTCTTGTTCAAGTGAGCACAACACAACAAGGTGTCCAAAAATATATTGTATGCTGCTGAATAAATTATTTAATATGCCAGGGAAATATGTATACTGTGGTTAATAAAGTTATACTAAGTGTATGTTGTGTAGTAAGCTGATAGTTGCCCAGGTGCCTCACCCTAATCATTTGGTCTATTTGCCCCTCTTAATTTCGCCTACTGTTCTGACTTGGTGGTGCACATGTAGCCTATAACTTGTTTTAGAAATGTAATCATATAATTTTGTAAGGGCTTCCACTGTCTGCTTTTATGCCCCCTTTATTTATCCTACGGTTCTGACTTGGTGTACACGGAAAACACTGTAAGAACAGCCTGCGTTCTGAATTCTGTTGCTGTACATTTCAAAAGTGCTAAACAAATAGTTATATTGACTACCTCCATCCTAGCCCGCTCATTAATGTCTTAATTGAAATTACGGATTGCCTCTTATCCACTTGTCATCCCCCTATACCATAGTTTGTACATCTCAATAGACGTTGACTGCTGTTGAGACAGCTTTATGTACACCCTAACAGTTTGTTGGCACCGTTTGCCACCGTTATAGTGCAATTAATGTAATGTTTAGTGTTGTGTTATGTAGTGGCTTTACTGGCATGCATTCCACTTTTATTTAAAAAAAAATCCACACCAATAAGTACAAGCTGAAATCACCACTGCACTTGACAGAGAGGACTTGTTGAAAAGGGGAGCACTTCGGGATGCACCAGAGAGAGTGTACTTTGTTACAAAATAAAGCATTGAAGCAGAGAACATTAAAATAATCCTTAAAAATAATTGAGGAATCATCCAAAGTGATACGCTACAACACTAAGTCTATCCAGAGCCATAAACTTTACCCAAAATGACAAATTAGTCCACAGTTATCTTCCGGGTGACTCTCAAAAAACTTGTCTTGACCACAAACCCAGTGCAACCACTGCAGAAATAATACATATTTTGTTGACAGCTTCTAAAATGTAGTTTCAAGTCAAGCATTTCATTAACTGCAAATACACTCATGTCATCTACACATTGGAATGTCCACAGTGCAAGGTGTTCTATATTGGATGAACAAAGAGACGCCTCCAAGACTGCTTAGCGGAACACAAATATACCATATGGGTAGGCAATGAAGACAACACTATGGCAAGGCAGTCCTTAAACGATGGCATCACAGCCTCCCTACAAGCTATGGGTTTTGATCATGTTTAGACCCGAATTAGATCAGGGGACCATCTTAAACAGCTAAACCAAAGGGAACGTTTTGGGACTTACAAACTACAGAACACTAAGTATCCTGGTTTAAATGAAGATCAAATCAAATGTATTTATATAGCCCTTCTTAGATCAGCTGATATCTCAAAGTGCTGTACAGAAACCCAGCCTAAAACCCCGAACAGCATGCAATGCAGGTGAAGAAGCACGGTGGCTAGGAAAAACTCCCTAGAAAGACCAAAACCTAGGAAGAAACCTAGAGAGGAACCAGGCTATGAGGGGTGGCCAGTCCTCTTCTGGCTGTGCCGGGTGGAGATTATAACAGAACATGGACAAGATGTTCAACTGTTCATAAATGACCAGCATGGTCAAATAATAATAATCACAGTAGTTGTCGAGGGTGCAGCAAGTCAGCACCTCAGGAGTAAATGTCAGTTGGCTTTTCATAGCCGATCATTAAGAGTATCTCTACCACTCCTGCTGTCTCTAGAGAGTTGAAAACAGCAGGTCTGGGAAAGGTAGCACATCCGGTGAACAGGTCAGGATTCCATAGCCGCAGGTAGAACAGTTGATAAGATATGGATTTCTCACCTTTCCTGTAGGGTCGTGAGAAGTCCCTTTGCTGTCATCTAGTGGACATATTTCTCTATTGCCCTCAGCCATGTTTAGACTCTTGTGGTCCACATAAAAACATTTTTTTATTTAATTTGACCTGTATTTAAATAGGCAAATTAAGAACAAATTCTTATTTACAATGACGGCCTACACAGGCCAAACCCGGACATCTCTGGGCCATTTATGTGTCCCCAAAAAATGTAATTACAAATCAACCCTTGTTACTGTTCCCGAGTCAATCAAGGCCCTGATTGGTGAACCATTGATCCATTCAGAACTCTTTGTTTGTCGGCAAGGTTAGGGATACTCACACAGTGCTTCTAAAATGTAATGTTTGACACACTTGAGTGTTCATTTACAGTGCATTCTGAAAGTTTTTAGACCCCTTCTCTTTTCCACATTTTGTTATGTTACAGACTTATTATAAAATGGATTAAATAAAAACATTTCCTCATCAATCTACATACCATACACCATAATGACAAAGCAAAAACAGGTTATTAGAAATGTTTGCAAATGTATTAAATATAGAAACAGAAATACCTTATTTACATAAGTATTCAGATCCTTTGCTATGAGACTCGAAATTGAGCTCAGGTGCATCCTGTTTCCATTGATCATCCTTGAGATGTTTCTACAACTAGATCGGAGTCCACCTGTGGTAAATTCAATTGAGTCGACATGATTTAGAAAGGAACACACCTGTCTATATAAGGTTCCACAGTTGACAGTGCATGTCAGGGCAAAAAACAACCTATGAGGTCAAAGGAATTGTCCTTAGAGATCTGAGACAGAATTGTGTCATTGCACAGATCTGGGGAATGGTACCAAAACATTTTTGCAGCATTGTAGGTCCCCAAGAACAACAGTGGCCTCCATCAGTCTTAAATAGAAAAAGTTTGGAACAACCAACACTCTTCCTAGAGCTGGCCAAACTGAGCAATTGGGGGGGAAGGAGCTTGGTCAGGGAGGTGACAAAGAACCCGAAGGTCACTCAGAGCTCCAGAGGTCCTCTGTGGCGATGGGAGAACCATCCAGAAGGACAACCATCTCTGCAGCACTCCACCAATCAGGCATTTATGGTAGAGTGGCCAGACGGAAGCCACTCCTCAGTAAAAGGCACATGGCAGCCCATTTGGAGTTTGCCAAAAGTCACACAAACCTCAGACCATGGGAGACAAGATTCTCTGGTCTGATGAAACCAAGACTGAGATATTTGGCGTGAATGACAAGCGTCACGTCTTGTGGAAACATGGCACAAGCCCTATGGTGAAGCATGTGGTGGCTGCATCATGCTGTGGGGATGTTTTTCAGCAGTAGGGACTGTGAGACAAGTCAGAATCAAGGGAAAAATTAATGGAGCAAAGTAGAGAGAGATCTTTGATGAAAACCTGCTCCAGAGCACTCAGGACCTCAGACTGGGGCAAAGGTTCACCTTCCAACAGGTCAACAACCCTAAGATTAAGGTATCGTTAGAACAATAAAGAAGTAATAAAACTGGCCTTCTTTAGACTAGTTGAGAATCTGGAGCATCAGCATTTGTGGGTTCGATTACAGGCTGAAAATGGCTAGAAACAAAGAACTTTCTTCTGAAACTCATCATTTTATACTTGTTCTGCGAAATGAAGGCTATTCCATGCGAGAAATTGCCAAGAAACTGAAGATCTCGTACAATGCTGTCTACTACTCTCTTCACAGAACAACGCAAACTGTCTCTAACTAGAATAGAAAGAGGAGTGGGAGGCCTCGTGTACAACTGAGCGAGAGGACAAGTACATTAGAGACTCTAGTATGAGATACAGATGCCTCACAAGTCCTCAACTGGAAGCTTCATTAAATAGTACCCGCAAAACACCAGTCTCAATGTCAACAGTGAACAGGCGACTCCGGGATGCTGGCCTTCTAGGCAGAGTTCCTCTGTCCAGTGTCTGTGTTCTTTCTTTCATTTTTATTGGCCAGTCCGAGATATAGCTTTTTCTTTGCAACTCTTTTTCTTTGCAACTACGCCATCCCATCTGGTTTGCACTTAGTAGGACTATCATTTGTTTTTCAACAGGACAATGACCTAACACACCTACAGACTGTGTAAGGGCTATTTGACCGAGAATGAGAGTAATTAAGTGCTGCACCAGATGGCCTGGCCTCCACAATCACCCAACCTCAACCCAACTGAGATGGTTTTAGTTGAGTTGGACCGCAGAGTAAAGGAAAAGCAGCCAACAAGTGCTCAGTATATGTGGGAACTCCTTCAAGACGGTTGGAAAAACATTCCAGATGAACATGGTTGAATGCCAAGAGTGTGCACGCTGTCATAAAGGCAAATGGTGGCTACTTTGAAGAATCTCAAATATTAAATATATTTTGATTTGTTTAACATTTGTTTGGTTACTATTTAATTCCATGTGTTATTTCGTAGTGTTGATGTCTTCACTATTATTTCTACAATGTAGAAAATAGTAAAAAATAAAGAAAAACCATTGAATGAGTAGGTGTGTCCAAACATTTGAATCGTACTGTATATTTAAGCAAAAAGGCACGAGTGGGTGTGGTATATGGCCAGTATACCACAGCTAAGGGCTGTTCTTACGCACGACACATCGTGGAGTGCCTGGACACAGCCCTTAGCTGTAGTATATTGGCCATATACCACAAACCCCCAAGGTGCCTTATTGCTATTATAAACTGGTTATCAACGTAATTAGAGTATTAAAAATACATATTTTCTCATACCAGTGCTATACAGTCTGATATATCACGGCTGTCAGCCAATCAGCTTTCATGACTCGAACCACCCAGTTTATAAATATATATGACACGCTGGTAGAGATATGCTTCTGAAATTAATATAAAGGATTACTTGAAAAAGTTACTTTAATAATATTACAGTATTTGAAGACAGTAACTCTTTATATTACTCTGTTACTGTAAGTAATATATTACCCTCAACACTGGTCCCAAGTCATTCTGTTGCAATTTGTCTCATTTTCATATTAAAACTTGGAGATTGAACTCTGTGTTGTGTATTGTTTTGGTATCGATGGTATCATCATTGCTTAAATGGTAAATGTGAGAAAGGACATACAGGCTATTGTAAATATACACATTTCAGATATTCTGAGAATATGGCAACCATGTTCTTGGTATGTTTCTGTCAGAGGCAACACTACCACCTGGGCCATTTTACTCATAGAAATGCAATGATGAGAGCTAATGTGATCCCTTATCGGAGACACATTTGTTTTACAAGCTATACTGTGGTGTGGATTTCGAAAAGACGAGAGATGCTCACCTATCTAGAATTCTACTGATTCCCATCCTTCAAAGATAAACTCATTTTAATTAGATAAGATAGGTGTTCTTTAACTGTTGCCAAATAATTACATTAACATCATTAACATACAGTTGAAGTCGGAAGTTTACATACACCTTAGCCAAATACATTTAAACTCAGTTTAACACAATTCCTGACATTTAATCAGAGCAAAAAATCAACACTTTATTTTAAGAATGTGAAATGTCAGAATAATAGTAGAGAGAATGATTTATTTCAGCTTTTATTTCTTTCATCACATTCCCAATGGGTCAGAAGTTTACATACACTAAATTCGTATTTAGTAGCATTGCCTATAAATTGTTTAACTTGGATCAAACATTTTGGGTAGCCTTCCACAATAAGTTGGGTGAATTTTGGCCCATTCCTCCTGACAAAGCTTGTGTAACTGAGTCAGGTTTGTAGGCCTCCTTGCTCGCAAACTTCAGTTCTGTCCACACATTTTCTATAGGATTGAGGTCAGGGCTTTGTGATGGCCACTCCAATACCTTGACTTTGTTGTCCTTAAGCCATTTTGCCACAACTTGGAAGTATGCTTGGGGTCATTGTCGATTTGGAAGACCCATTTGCGACCAAGCTGTAACTGACTGATGTCTTGAGATGTTGCTTCAAGGTTGGGATGGTGTTTTTCGGCTTGCAAGCCCCCCCCCCTTTTTCCTCCAAACATAATGATGGTCATTATGGCCAAACGGTTCTATTTTTGTTTTTTCAGACCAGTGGACATTTCTCCAAAAAGTACAATCTTTGACCCCATGTGCAGTTGCAAACCGTAGTCTGGCTTTTTTTACGGCGGTTTTGGAGCAGTGAGCGGCCTTCCTTGCTGAGCGGCCTTTCAGGTTGTGTCGATATAGGACTCGTTTTACTGTGGATGTCGATACTTTTGATATCTGTTCCCTCCAGCATCTTCACAAGGTCCTTTGCGGTTGTTCTGGGATTGATTTGCACTTTTCGCACCAAAGTATGTTCATCTCTAGGAGACATATCGCGTCTCCTTCCTGAGCGGTATGACGGCTGCGTGGTCCCATGATGTTTGTACTTGCGAACTATTGTTTGTACAGATGAATGTGGTACCTTCAGGTTTTTAGAAATTGCTCCCAAGGATGAACTAGACTTGTGGAGGTCTACATTTTCTTTCTGAGGTCTTGGCTGATTTCTTTAGATTTTCCCATGATGTCAAGCAAAGAGACACTGAGTTTGAAGGTAGGCCTTGAAATACATACACAGGTACACCTCCAATTTACTCAAATTATGTCAATTTGACTATCAGAAGCTTCTAAAACCATGACATCATTTTCTGGAATTTTCCAAGCTGTTTAAAGGCACAGTCAACTTAGTGTAAGTAAACTTCTGACCCACTGGAATTGTGATACAGTGAATTATAAGTGAAATATTCTGTCTGTGAACAATTGTTGGAAAAATGACTTGTGTCATGAACAAACTATAGTTTGATAACACAAAATTGGTGGTGTTGTGGAAAAATGAGTTTTAATGACTCAAACATAAGTGTATGTAAACTTCCGACTTCAACTGGATATTGCTAAGAATATGAGAGTAGAGAGAGTCCTCTAGCGGCTCTCGGATTCTGGCCACCAGCACCAATAACAAACACCCTAACCACTGTCCGAATAGGGAATTCTTCTAGGGCATGTGCTTATAGTTCAGTGTGAGCAATAGGGTGAATGTCAGCTCTGTTAAATCAAATAATATTTTCTTCATCAAATTAATCAAATTCAATCAAATGTATTTATAAAGCCCTTCTTTCTTCAGCTGATGTCACAAAGTGCTGTACAGAAACCCAGCCTAAAACCCCAAACAGCAAGCAATGCAGGTGTAGAAACAACGGTTGTAGCCTTCCCGTGAAATGCTTGTTTACGTGCCCTTCCCAACGATGAGTATGAGCCCTTCCCAACGACGCAGATTAAAATACAAAAAAATGTAATAATGTACACTCAAGAAAAACTTAATGTGCCCCACAAACATTAGACAACTATACAGAAAGCCCTTAAATTGTTGAAATATGTGAGAGAGTAGTACAATTAACTGATAATGGACACAGACATGGTGACGTAGCAGGAATATCTAAATGACGTGAACCAAGAGGTTGTGAAGTTAAATCCCAGCTGAAGATATGTTGAATGATAATTACTGTATAAATGAACATGCATGACATTTTTGGGGTTGGTGAGAACGTTTCTTTGGGACCATCAGGCGACATCTTGACAATTCCTGCAATGTTCCCATGAAACATGTCTAGTTCATTAATATATTTCTTACATTCTGCGAACATGGCAACCAGTCCCTGAATTTCTACCCTCAAGGTTTCAGAGCAAGAGAAAACAATCTGACAATTAAGACTTAAAGAAGTCACAGTAATACCATCAGGGGGCACTGTAAAGCCACAGAGTTGCAGGTATTAGGCATTGTAGGTCTATGTCATTTTAACAGCTGTCATTTTCACAACAATCTTTGTATCTGATATCCATCTTCTTATTTTCAGAAAATAAAAAGAATCCAAATGAAATTAATGATAAAAAGGTCTGGTTGATAGGTTGGAATCAAAGGTTATGGTGTCTGGAATATGCAAATCTGTCATGCACTGGCAACTCCCTGGGTGTGGATCACTTATTAAAATAATAGTTGGGAGGGTTTATGCAAATGAAGCCAAATCAAAGCAAGCATTCCCTTGGCTGGTTCCATTGCACAAGAGAGGAATTTGTGACTGAAACTGTGCCTGATATTGCTGTGTGGTGTAGCTACTACACTACTACTGTAGATAATCAGACATCACCTGTGCTAGTATTAAATTAGGAATTCATGTTTTTTTGCTGCCAGGGTGTTCCAGACAAAAGCTTCTCGGCAAGTTTCATTTCCCGTTGGGTGGATTGACAGATTTGTTGGAGAGAAAGATGGATAATATCCGTTGTGGCCAAAGGCTGCTGTGAAGTAGTCTAACACAGACCCTGATTAAGCCTCTTGAGATCTAAAGAGATTGTGGGTCTTAGCAGAGAGAAAAAAACAAAGAGAATTGAACAGGCAGCAAGAATGGGGCTAGGCTACAAATTGGATTGCATGAGATGCCTGTGGCTTCTGGGGGTACTATATTGTATGCAGAGGTTCCAAAGTGCTGATCTGGAGTCTGTTTTGCTTTCCTAACCTTCTATCATTTACAATTAGTATTTGGGAAGGGGATAGTGATCTTAAATCCGTTTTAGAATCAACCTCTGCCTTGAGTTATTGTCCGCTGTGTATTATAATTCTAGGTGATTTATCCTAGATAGGGAGTGTCCATGAGTTACAGTATGGCTTTGTGTATAAAGTATAACATTGAGGTCTAAATTGGACCTCTTGACTTGTGTTTAGTCAAGAGTCTTGATGCTAATGTGAACACGACTGACATATGAAATCAACCCTGCCATCCACATCACATATTCCAATGCCAATTTGGAGAGCAAAGGTGAGGCCTTGGTGTTCAATATTTATATTTTGACAGCAAATGAAGTGAAAAGAGCAGAGGTCAATGTATTTCTCACAGACAAATATGCTAAATATGCAGTTTTGTAGGCTAAATGTCACTAGCCAGTCAAGGCCCCCACCATACATTTCCTCAGTTTGGAAACTTTTAGGTTTTTGAACAGCAGTGAAAATAGTAACAACATTTTACCAGTATCAGTTGTTGCTGATGGAATATTGTTGGTATTTAAATAGGAAATGTAGGGTCTTATTCTAGAGAGTGTGTCTGTGATGTGGGCAGTTTACATTAAGTGCAATTGCCGTCATTAACAGATCATGCAATAAATGAAATGAGCATAGATTGTATTTCCGTCATTGCCTCTCAAAGCATTTTCAATCAAGAAATATGTAGACATTGTAGAAACGCAATCTCCATGCCTCTTTCTGTCTGTATTATGGCAGCAAGGTTCAAGCTTTAACGAAATCACTCAAACTCATTTCAGCATTTAACCCAATCAGAAACCACAGTAGAACCATAGATCCAAATGGAAACTTAGACTGTCATGAAGACAGACTAACTTCACTTCCTACTTCAATACTTTCTAATGTGAAAGCAGAGGCGCTAATACTGCCTAATGTGAATCTAAGGGGCTTCCAAATTACAAAGTCGGATTGAATTGTTAATCAATTACAGGAATGACAAGTCCATTTTTATGAATGCACAAAATAAAATGTCTAGGGGCTGCAAGTTTCCTGATTCAATAGTATGCAGTTAGCAAGCTCATTGTTTAGCTATTACGTAACAATATAATGCCTATTCTCTGACATCCCTTGTTACTCTGCGAAGTAGGCTACTTTATGCCTTATTGTTTATTGAGGTAGCATATTGTATAAATCTACAAAACAGTTGATTTAAGATTCATTACGTAAGTATAATGTCCTTTTTGAAAAAAGAGAAGATTCAAAATCGGAGAAAAAAAACAATGTCCTGGTACGCTCAAATGGACAAAAACTGTAAGACCATAGAGACCTGGTATTATGTTCTACTTTTCATCAAGAATTCCCTGAGTTCCCTGGTTCTTCAAGAGTTCCCTGATTTTTCATTTAGTAAGTGGTGGCCATTATCCCCTTAGTTTTTCTGCCAGATTATTAAATCATTTAGAATAATGTATGTTTTGATGTCTTTTGCGATAGTAAATTGCATTTATAAAGGTTGGCTTTTAGATAGTTGTCAGACCATGCATGGACCATAATACCATCATCAATGAAGTTTAAGTTATTGAGTACAGCTCAATAATGGCCTGGTCTTGATGAAAGCAGGACCTCATAAAAACCTTCAGAGGAGGGCAATCAATGTGCTTTCATCCCAAGGCCGGATATTGCACTCACACTGCTCAGATGATATGAAGGTACCCCCCTAGAAAGCCAAATCATTAACATCAAACTTGTACAAAGAAATCTAAATGTCAGTCTGCCATGGACAGACTAGTACTGGAGCCTTGCATCTTATAATTCTATAAACATCTACTCAATGTACTGTAGGCCTATTTTCAATACCCGATTGAACTGCATTGACATTTTACCATAAATCGAAACAGGATCATTGAACGTTTTGGATTATGGCATTTGAAGTGTATTTAAATGGCATTTGGATCATTCTTGAATTGTGGAGGCATGTGCAGCACTTTGCTTTGCAACCATTCAAAAAACACTTTATAATGACAGTTACACATCATACACACAGCAAATTCTCCAGTGTTAAAAATGCAAATGTATATATAACACTGAGAGTGTTGAAACAACACTGAAAGTGTGGAATCTGTGGACCCTTCTACACACTGGAACAGTATTAAATTAACACACTGCTTAGTGTAAAGCCTTATTCAAATGTTTCCCAGAGAGCCTTACCTTTCAAGTAGATTGTAGAGTTACCATCCATGACTGTATTTATAAGTGACAGAGACATGGCTGTTGCATTCATCCACTTTTGGTCCAATGGACTTCAGCAAGTCAGATCCTAAGCGAATATGTTTAATATATCTATTTAACATAATACCATATATATTTCATAAGGCCTTATTTTGAGGGCCTCGTTTTACCCTAATACATGGGCCCGAAACTCTTACACATCACTTTGAACCAAAACCACCCATCATTATCATATTTCCCAGCATACTCTATTGCATGTAGATTTTTTTTATTGTCTGTTTCAATATCTATGTTTGTGCATGTACGTAGATTAATTAATCTTATTTTAAACAAAGGTATATAACATATTATAGCATATATTTTAACCAGGCTTTACACTAAGCAGTGTGTTAATTTAGCACTGATTCCGTGAGTATATGGGTCAACAAACTCCACACTTTCAGTGTTGATTCAACACTCTCAGTGTTATTTGGTCCTTCTGTAGCTCAGTTGGTAGAGCATGGTGCTTGTAATGCCAGGGTAGTGGGTTCGATCCCCGGGACCACCAATACGTAGAATGTATGCACACATGACTGTAAGTCGCTTTGGATAAAAGCGTCTGCTAAATGGCATATATTATTATTATTTATATTATTTTTGTATTATTTTTTAACACTGGAGAATTTGCTGTACATATTTTGGTTTATATTGAACTGTTTATGATTACTAAAATATAATGCAAGTCCTTCATATGGCAAAACCTATAAAGCACTCATGACAAGCCATTTGTCTTGTTGCAGTAGTGCTGAGTGGATTTGTAGTGGCATGTTGTGGGGATTTAGAGATAGAAAGTAAACCAAATCAGTAAATATATTGTATAGATCCACAAAAACAAAGAATGCTATTAAAATACTTTTTTTGTTATTTAATACTGTATGTGTCCCTTAGTATTGTGTCATTGGTGGTACCGCCATGAGAATCACTAATTACAAAGATATACACAGACCTTGAACATTCCCTCCAGTGGCAAACTGTAATCAGGGAGGGTCTATATTAAAGAAATGTATTAGCTAATCACACTCTTTTAGTGTGTTATAAATTTGAGGATTCCATGATAATTTGGTGTCTAAATTCAAAACTGTCCTTGGTGTTACTCAGGAAAATTACACTGTGGGGAAAATGATGAGCCATATCACACCAGCCCAGGACGTCCACATCTGGCTTCTTCACATGCGGGATCGTCTGAGACCAGTCACCTGGACAGCTGATGAAACTGAGGAGTATTTCTCTGTAATAAATCCCTTTTGTGTGGATTTTTTTTAAATGATTGGCTGGGCCTGGCTCCCCAGTGGGTAGGCCTGGCTGCCCATTCATGTGAAATCCATAGATTAGGGCCTAATGAATTTATTTCAATTGATTGATTTACTGTAACTCAGTAAAATCTTTGAAATTGTTGCATGTTGTGTTTATATTTTTGTTCAGTATACATTCATTCAGAATGAGATGATGTACCCAAATACATTTTAAATAAAATTAAACTACAGCCAAACTGTAACTACAGCCACGGTAATTAATAGTAAACCAAGTCACATTTTTTATCCAATCTGAAATACATATTCCATTAAGCATAATCTACATTTAAATCATATTGACGAGATGTTGATCAATGAATTAGTCTGTTCTCCTTGATATTATACCTTTGACCGAGGATTTAAAACAAAAAAGGCCAAGACATGCTTCTGATTGTTTAATTTTCATGTTTGAAGAGAGATCTACGTTGATCTAATCATCTGACTGATATTTTATATTACACTTTCAAACACTCAGTTGTCTACTTACAATAAGCTTCATTCAGACAGCTTGCTGTGGCATCAAATCCTTAGATTTGCAGCATTGACTGCCACCTATTTAACTTTCTCAGTGAGTTTCTTCCCATTCTATTGATGTGACAGATGTGAAAGTTGTGTTATTTTCAGAGTACAGTTCCTGGAAAAGTATGAATCTCTATTTAACAACTGTGTCATGCACATTGTCAAAGGTTTACATAGATGTGATGTTATTTGTGAAGAGCAAGTCACTCGGTTTCTTTGAGATGATCCAAAAAGTGTTAAAATAAGATGACAGATGTGGACTCACTGTACTGAAGATGGAAGTCTAAAGGCAAAATGCTCTGGTTGTGAACTGCATTAAAGCTTGCTTGAAGTTGATGAAAGCTGTAATGAGGGAAGTGCTAGCCCCACTACTACTAAATAGTGTAAACAAATTCAGCAAAAAAATAAAATGCTGGAGGGTCATGTCAGGATGAGCCTGCAGAAAGGGTACCACATGGGGGAGCAGGATGTCTTCCCTGTTATGCACAGCGTTGAGATTGCCTGCAATGACAGCAAGCTCAGTCCGATGGTGCTGTGACACACCGCTCCAGACCACGACGGACCCTCCACCTCCAAATCAATCCCGTTCCAGAGTACAGGCATCGGTGTAACGCTCATTCCTTCGACGATAAACGTGAATCCGACCATCACTCCTGGTGAGACAAAACCGTGACTCGTCAGTGAAGAGCACTTTTTACCAGTCCTGTCTGGTCCAGAGACGGTGGGTTTGTGCCCATAGGCGACGTTGTTGCCGGTGATGTCTGATGAGGACCTGCCTTACAACAGGCCTACAAGCCCTCAGTCCAGCCTCTCTCAGCCTGAGCATTGATGGAGGGATTGTGCGTTCCTGGTGTAACTCGGGCAGTTGTTGTTTCCATCCTGTACCTGTCCCGCAGGTGTGATGTTCAGATGTACCGATCCTGTGCAGGTGTTGTTACACGTGGTCTGCCACTGCAAGGATGATCAGCTGTCCGTCCTGTCTCCCTGTAGCACTGTCTTAGGCGTCTCACAGTCATTTTTGCCCTGGCCACATCTGCAGTCCTCATGCCTCCTTGCAGAATGCCTAAGGTATGTTCACGCAGATCAGCAGGGACCCTGGGCATCTTTCTTTTGGTGTTTTTCAGAGTCAGTAGAAAGTCCTCTTTCGTGTCCTAGGTTTTCATAAATGTGACCTTAATTGCCTACCATCTGTAAGCTGTTAGTGTCTTAACGACCGTTCCACAGGTGCATGCTTATTAATTGGTTATGGTTCAATAAACAAACATGGGAACCAGTGTTGAAACACTTTACAATGAAGATCTGTGAAGTTATTTGGATTTTTACAAATGATCTTTGAAAGACAGTGTCCTGAAAAAGGGATGTTTCTTTTTTTGCTGAGTTCAGTATTTTTTGTTGTAAAAGGTAGAGACCGACTTCTGCCGAAGTCGTTGCCTCTCCTTGTTCGGGCGGTGCTCGGTGTTCGACGTCACCGGTCTTCTAGCCATCATTGATCCTTTTTTCATTTTCCATTGGTTTTGTCTTGTCTTCCCACACACCTGTTTTCTATCCCATTCATTACCTGTTGTGTATTTAACCCTGTTTCCCCTCATGTCTTTGTCAGAGATTGATTTGTTGTCAGTGTAGTGTGATTGTTTGTATAGGTCCTCGTCGGGTCCTCGTACCCATGTTTTGTTTGTACATTTATTGTTATGGAGCATACTCTTGGAACTTTATTAAAAGACTTCATATTTACACTCCATTTGACTCTCCTGCGCCTGACTTCCCTGCCACCTATTACACCTATGCGTGACAGAATCTCTGACCCTATATATATATGAAGTCAGCAGGAGAAGACACTATACCCATGGACCTGGAGGAACGCGTTCAGGAACAAGCGAGGGAGCTTGACTGTATCAGCTCCGTCATGGAGAACATTGGAATCTCCCGTGAACGTTTTTTCCTCTCCAGAATCGAGGATCCATTTATCCCTACCCACGGGATACAACGGAGATACTGCCGGCTGCCAGGGTTTCCTCCTCAAGCTAAACTTATATCTAGCCACGGCCTCCCCAGTACCATCTGACCGTGAGAAGAGTTACGCCCTCCACTCGAGGAGTTCACCCGCCAATTCCGGATAGTATTCGATCACCCACCTGAAGGCAAAGCAGCGGGTGAGCTCCTCTATCATCTGAGGCAGGAGACGAGGAGTGCACAGGATTTTGCTTTGGAGTTTAGGACCTTGGCTGCCGGCGCTGGATGGAGCGACAGGGCCCTGATCGACCATTACCATTGTAGTCTACGCGAGGACGTCCGTCGGGAGCTGGCCTGTAGAGACACCACCCTCACGTTCGACCAGCTGGTGGACATGTCCATCAAGCTGGACAACATGCTGGCTACTCGTGGACGTCTAGATCGGGGTCTGGTTGTTCCATCCTCCCGCACCCTCTCTCCCGAACCTATGGAATTGGGAGGGATGGTGCGCAGGGAGACCGGAGGGGGTTCCAGCTTGAGCACCATTCATGGTCGCAGAGGGCACACTGCTGGTCGGTGCCGGGTTGGTTCCTCTGGGAATAGAGAGGGCAGGCAGGGCATTCTGGCGTCACCCCAGGTGAGTAGGCACCATTCTCATCCAGAGCCCTCTGCAGCACTAATGTTTGTCTCTGTCTCTTTTCCTGATTTTTCACTGCATTCCCAGTATAAGGCGCTAGTAGATTCAGGTGCGGCTGGGAATTTCATTAATAAAAGTCTAGCTCATAGTTTAGGGATCCCTATTGTTCCTGTGGATATGCCTATCCCTATTCATGCCTTCGATAGTCGACCATTAGGGTCAGGGTTTATCAGGGAGGTTACCGCACCTTTGTGTATGATAACGCAGGAGGGTCACAAGGAGAAGATTAGTCTTTTCCTTATTGATTCTCCTGCGTATTCTGTGGTGCTAGGCCTACCCTGGTTAGTTTGTCATAACCCCACTGTTTCTTGGCCACAGAGGGCTCTCACGGGGTGGTCGCGAGAATGCTCAGGTAGGTGTTTAGGGGTTTCTGTTGGTGCTACTATGGTGGAAAGTCCAGACCAGGTCTCCACCTTGCACATTCCCCCCGAATATGCCGATTTGGCTCTCGCCAAATCGACATATGTCTCTGAATCCCTGCATCAGGGGTTCATTCAGCCATCCATTTCACCCGTCTCCTCGAGTTTCTTTTTTGTGAAGAAAAAGGATGGCGGTTTACGCCCGTGCATTGATTATCGAGGTCTTAATAAAATCACAGTGAAATATAGCTACCCGCTACCTCTGATCAATACGGTTATTGAGTTAATGCACGGGGCACGTTTTTTCACAAAATTGGATCTCAGGAGTGCGTACAATCTGGTGCGTATTAAGAAGGGTGATGAGTGGAAGACGGCATTTAGCACTACCTCAGGTCATTATGAGTACCTGGTCACGCCATATGGGTTGATGAATGCTCCATCAGTTTTCCAATCATTTGTAGATGAGATCTTCAGGGACCTGCACGGGCAGGGTGTAGTGGTGTATATCGATGATATTCTGATATACTCTGCTTCACGCGCCGAGCATGTGTCCCTGGTGTGCAGGGTGCTTGGTCGCCTGTTGGAGCATGATCTATATGTCAAGGCTGAGAAATGCTTGTTTTTCCAACAATCCATCTCCTTCCTAGGGCATCGGATTTCCACTTCAGGAGTGGAGATGGAGAGCGACCGCATTACAGCCGACTCCAACCACGGTAAAGGAGTTGCAGCGTTTTTTGGGGTTTTCCAATTACTACCGGAGGTTTATCCTTGGTTTTGGTCAGGTGGCAGCTCCCATTACCTCACTGCTAAAGGGGGGCCCGGTGCGCTTGCAGTGGTCGACTGAGGCAAACAGGGCTTTTGAGCACCTGAAGACTCTGTTTACCTCGGTGCCTGTGCTGGCTCATCCGGATCCTCTTTGCCATTCATAGTGGAGGTGGACGCATCCGAAGCTGGGATAGGAGCAGTGCTCTCTCAGCGTTCGGGTACGCCACTGAAGCTTCGCCCCTGTGCTTTCTTTTCGAAGAAGCTCAGCCCAGCGGAGCGAAACTATGATGTGGGGAACCGAGAGCTGTTAGCTGTCGTAGAAGCCTTGAAGTTGTGGAGGCATTGGCTTGAGGAGGCTAAACACCCTTTTCTCATCTGGACTGACCACCGCAATCTGGAGTACATCCGGCAGGCGAAGAGATTGAATCCTCGCCAGGCAAGGTGGGCCATGTTTTTCACTCGTTTTGTGTTTACTCTTTCTTACAGACCAGGCTCCCAGAACGTTAAGGCAGACGCATTGTCTCGGCTGTATGACACAGAGGAGCGGTCCATAGATCCCACTCCCATACTCCCAGCTTCGTGTCTGGTGGCGCCGGTAGTGTGGGAGCTGGACGCGGACATTGAGCAGGCGTCACGTGCAGAGCCTTCTCCCCCTGAGTGTCCAGCTGGTCGTCTTTACGTTCCGTCTGCTGTCGGCGACCGATTGATATATTGGGCTCACACGTCACCCTCCTCTGGTCATCCTGGGATAGGTCGGACGATGCGCTGTCTTGAAGGAAGGTACTGGTGGCCCACTTTGGCTAAGGATGTGAGGATTTATGTATCTTCCTGTTCGGTGTGCGCCCAGTGCAAGGCTCCTAGACACCTGCCCAGAGGTAAGCTACAACCTCTACCCGTTCCTCAACGGCCATGGTCGCACCTGTCGGTGGATTTTTTGACTGATCTTCCACCCTCACAGGGTTACACCACGATCCTGGTCATTGTGGATTGGTTTTCAAAGTCCTGTCATCTCCTCCCTTTGCCCGGTCTCCCTACGGCCTTACAAACTGCAGAGGCCCTGTTTACACACGTTTTCCGGCACTATGGGTTGCCCGAGGATATAGTGTCTGATCGGGGTCCCCAGTTCACATCAAGGGTCTGGAAGGCGTTCATGGAGCGTCTGGGGATCTCGGTTAGTCTTACCTCAGGTTTTCACCCCGAGAGTAATGGGCAGGTGGAGAGTTAATCAGGATGTGGGTAGGTTTCTGCGGTCTTATTGCCAGGATCGGCCGGGGGAGTGGGCGAAGTTCGTGCCCTGGGCAGAGATGGCTCAGAACTCGCTACGTCACTCCTCCACTAACCTTACTTCCTTTCAATGTGTATTAGGGTATCAGCCGGTTCTGGCTCCTTGGCATCAGAGCCAGACCGAGGCCCCTGCGGTGGACAATTGGTTTCGGCACGCTGAGGAAACCTGGGAGGCAGCCCACGTCCACCTTCAGCATGCCATAAGGCGCCAGAAAATTGCCGCAGACCGTAGCCGCAGTGAGGCCCCAGTGTTCGCACCAGGGGACAGGGTCTGGCTCTCGACCCGAAACCTGCCACTTCGCCAGCTCTGCCGGAAGCTGGGTCCGCGGTTTGTGGGTCCGTTTAAAGTCCTGAGGAGAGTGAACGAGGTATGTTATAGGTTACAACTACCCACTCATTACCGTATTCATCCCTCGTTCCATGTGTCTCTCCTCAGGCCGATGGTGGCTGGCCCGCTCCAGGAGGCTGAAGTGCGTGATGTTCCTCCGCCTCTAGACATCGAGGGGGTTCCGGCGTACTCTGTTCGATCCATTTTGGATTCGAGACGTTGTGTAGTAGTATCATGTAGTAATCATGTAGTAACCAAAAAATGTTAAACAAATCAAAATATATTTTATATTTGAGATTCTTCAAATAGCCACCTTTGACCTTGATGACAGCTTTGAACACTCTTGGCATTCTCTCAACCAGCTTCACTTGGAATGCTCCAGAGTCCAATGCCGGTGAACTTTACACCCTTCCAGCAGGCACTTGGCACTGCGCATGGTGATCTTAGTCTGCTCGGCCATGGACGTTGCTGACGTTGCTTCCACAAGCTATTTGGAACTAAGGACTGATGTCTTTTATGCACATCAGTACACGGCAGTCGTGCTCTGTGAGCTTGTGTGGCCTACCACATCGCGGCTGAGCCGTTGTTGCTCCTAGAGGTTTCCACTTCACAATAACAGGGGCAACCGGGGCAGCGCTAGCAGGTCAGAAATTTGACAAACTGACTTGTTGGAAAAGTGGCATCCTATGACGTTGCCACGTTGAAAGTCAATGAGCTCTTCAGTAAAGCCATTCTACTGTTTGTTATGGAAGTTGCATGGCTGTGTGCTCAGTTTTATTCCCATGTGAGCAACTGGTGTGGCTGAAATAGCCAAATCCACTCATTTGAAGGAGTGTCCACATACTTTTCAATATATAGTGTAAGTTCAGGTATAAAAATGTGCTGAACAAGTCACATATGTTAAATGGACCGCAATAATAGTGTTCAACATGATTTTTGAATGACTTCCTCATCTCTGTACCCCACACATATGATTTTCTGTAAGGTCCATCAGTTGAGTAGAGAATTTCAAACACAGTTTCACCACAAAGACCAGGGAGGTTTTCCAATGCCTCGCAAAAAAGAGCACTTACTGGCAACATTGAATATCCCTTTGAGCATAGTCAAGTTATTTATTACACTTTGGTTGGTGTATCAATGCACCCAGTCAAGAAGAAAGAGAATGTCCTTGAGTGGTCGAGTTACAGTTTTGATTTAAATCTACATGACAATCTATGGCAAGACCTGAAAAAGGCTGTCTAGCAATGATCAACAACCAATTTGACAGAGCTTGAATAATTCTTTAAAAATAATGGGCAAATGTTGCACAATCTAGGTGTGGAAAGCTCTTAGACACTTACCCAGATAGACCCACAGCTGTAATCGCGGCAAAAGGTGCTTCTTCAAAGTATTGACTCATGGATGTGAATACTTATGTGAATTCGATATTTCTGTATTTAATTTTCAATACATTTGCAAACATTTCTAAAAACATGTTTTCACTTTGTTGTTATGGGGTATTGTGTGTAGATGGGTGAGATTTGTTATTTATTTAATCCATTTTGAATTCAGGCTGTAACAAAACAAAACGTGTAATATGTCAACGGCTACGAATACTTTCGGCACTCTATCTCTTATATTATTTTTTATTTTCAATTTAATGTAATAACTTATGTTGTTCTTGTCTATAACTGTTCTGTACTTTGTCATGTATTTTTGTATGTTTTATGTGGACCCCAGGAAGAGTAGCTTCTGCACGTGCAGTGGCTAATTGGCATCCTAATAAACTAAACTGAACTACTGATAGCTCTCAATGCACTGGATCTATCAGCTCCTAATGTTTGATGTTTAGAGAGACGATTAGCTCCAGGTTCTCTGTGTTTATTGACTCTGGTGGCAGAGAGTCTGTGATTCAATACACCAGAGGTGCTGAACTGGAGAGGAGTGCAAGAGTGTCCTGTCACCAATCAAGCTGGCCTCTATTCACTTACAGCCATTTTGCAATCCATCCACTACGCTGCTATACAGGGAGCTAGCTCTAGGTACCCAAGTGAATTAATGTTGTCATTGTCTTACTTCCCATGCATTAGCTTCAACCATCTCAGGAATGGAAGCGAATGGAAATAGTAAATGAGCTTTAAGGCCAGACTGATGCTAGCCTGAATCAGTTGACTGAGTCAATAGAACTGAGCTGCCTGAGACAGGATAGTAACAGGAGAGAAACAGAGAGGAGCTGGAAGGGGGGGCAGACATCTCCAGATCAAACGGCTTGATGTGTAAAAGGACCTGACATCAGATACAGATTGACTCAGGTACAGAGATGAGGGCGCCAGTCAGATAACTCACAGCTCATAGTGGGTGAGAGGGACAGATATTGGGCCGATGCCAAGGCCATTAAATCCAGGTACTTTTGTATTCTGCAGGCAGTCTGGTAGAGATTATGGGCGCCATACTGATAACATAGGAGGACTCACCTTTGCCCTGTTGAACTCCTATCTTGTGGATGGGGAGAATGATGCTATTATGGACCCCAAGATAGTTGTCCGTTCTCATTATCCTCCCGGCCAATGATTAAATACCTCACACTATCTATTTCAGAATGTGCCACTGCTAAATCTACTGTTCATGCAGTGGATTATTTGCTTTCCATTTAGAAGGCTGTACTTTACATTAAATTACTGTAAAAAGCAGCATGGGACCTGTCTCATGAACAATTCTTCTCCCCTTTGAGGACTGGGAGAGGTTTCACGCCTGATTAAATTCCCAACGCAACAATTTCATAATCAGTGATCTTTATGAAAGGGGTTGAACACCTATGACGTGAAATATTTGAAAATGTGTTACCGAAGATTAGAATCAATTTGTTTACACGTGTAGCTCCAAATTGGCAATCTCGTCGTTTGAAATGAAAAGTGAACCTCGCCACAGCCCAGAATCTTAAACACACATCAAAGTAAGATAGATCTGTGCTCTGGCCACAAAGTGAATCTAATGCTGTGATAGATGCTGAATAAAGGCCCTAATGTGTTGTGGTACACACTGTCTGAATTGGACTCGTCAAAGGGAACATCATTTCCTTTCCCCATGACAGCCAATATATGGTAATGTCTTGGCTTGTTTGTGTTGTGTTTGGGGAGACTGCTTTGAAAGGGAAATGATAGGGATGTTTCCCTGTCAGGCATGGTGACTTCCCATTAAGCCATCTCCAAAGTATATAATAGAGAGCCCCTGTGCATGTAGATTAGCATCCGAGCCGGACAAAACATACCCATTAATTTAACTGTACTTCAAAAGCAGAAGGACTTTACGCCTGGCCAGCTTTATGTACATTTTTTTTGTTTAAGCTTGTATCAATGTTTATACTGTCAAATATTAAGACACATGCTTCAAACTTATGAGCCCACACAGACTGTGATTTCAATTTAAAAAAAATACTGAACCAAAATTCAACCATAGATTTCACTAACCACAGTAGCTTTGGAAGAAGTTTAACATGAACTAAGAGATGCCAATTATGACACACAGCCTTTTGTCATTTCCTATATCCCATTGTGTAAACTTGTTTCTTTTTATAATTTCCTGAACACAAAAGATACATTCCACGGATACATTTCACTACTTACTTTCTATAACATTGTATACTTACAAGTCAACAATTTGTCTCCCACAATGTTGAGACATTGAATTAAGTCTTTGTTCTCTCCATTACTTGTTTTTACTGTGAGTGGGACATCAGTGAAAAATCACTAAGCACCTCACTGTTACACTAAGCACCTCACATCCTTGGATTCATGAAACATATACATTTCTCCTTGTTAGCATAGCCACATTGTACTGTAGATGGGAATGCAATGATAGCGTGTAATCAATTGACTTTGGGTTAAAGCAATGAAATAATTGCAGGTTGACGTTTATTGAGATGGGTCTTGTCCTGGAGGCAGAACAGAGTGATTTCTACCAGAAGGGCCAGCTGCAATGTCAAAATTTGCTATATTGTTAAAATTAATGAAAAACTACAAATATATTTTTGATCATAATTTAAGGTTCGGATTAGGCATTATGGTTAGCAGTGTGGTTAAGGTCAGGGTTCGGTTTAAAATCCGATTTTATGACTTTGTGGCTGTGCCAGCTGGTGACCACCCCGCAGTGCTGCCTCCAGAACAAGATTCATGATGAAAAATGCTAACCTGCGAAATAATTGTGACAGCCATTATAAAATGGATAAGTGGTTCAACTGACAAAGTGATGAACATCTACTATTCGTCTGACTACTAGTTTCAGCTGTGACATTTTTGCCTAATTTTTGAATCTCCTCTCTTATTCTAAAAAAAAACAAAAGTACTGGCAGCAAAGAGGGTTTCCCACACACACACACACACACACACACACACACACACACACACACACACACACACACACACACACACACACACACACACACGCGCACACACACACACACACACACACACACACACACACACACACACACACACACACACACACACACACACACACACACACACACACACACACACACACACACACACACACACACACACACACACACACACACACACACACACTGTGCAGAGTAATTGAAATTGAATAGTCTGACAGAGCTGGCCTTGTGTAGTGACTCAGTGACAAAGTTAAATCAACTTTTAAGGCAGAGATATAACACCATTTCACCGATGACTCTGTGCTTCTGTTTCATCTTTGCTAGTGAATTGAAATACTTTGCTGCGTGACAGGATAGAAGGACTATAGGAAAGGAATGGTAATGAAATATGCACACATGATAACTTGCCTTGACTTCATATTTATTCGTTTAAAACTTTAGAGAGTTGACAATTTGAGTGATATTTTTCATGATATCTAAAAGTAGTGCAGTGGTTGTAACTTTCCACTCAGCCAGAAAATGGAAGATGACAATTTGAACCTGAGTTACAAAAATAAAGCACATAGACACTGTTGAATGTGTGCTGACCAAATAGAATACTAAGCAAAGCATTGTGAGTGGCTCAGCAAAAGCAACAAAAGTACCAATTTGCCTGTTCTTTGTCTGTGGGCTTTCTACTCACTCTAAGGTTTGTACTTCGATGACTTTGCCATCAGAGAGGCCCTGTGCCTTACAAGACGCCATCATGCACTATAAAACAGCTTGGTTTGTCTGGTATGTCTCTTTGTGGCATATAGATACAGCGATTACCCCACACGTAAGAGTCCCATAGACAGTGTGGATTGCCATGCTGGTCAGACACAGCTGTGTAGTGAATTTCTGATTGCTGTTGTTTTTAAGGTCTTTTGGATCATTGCATTCAAACCCCATTAGGTAAATAAAGTCTGCTGCTGACTTGCATTCAAAGATGTTCATATTAATAATGTATAGAGACTATAGTTGAGATCTACCTGGACAATTGTGAAATTGCAACCTAACATGCTGATATATTCATAGCTTTATTTCCACATAGGTTACAGAGATACCACTTTCATTTTCACCATGATATTTCTGTTTAGTGACATGCAATTTTCTCCATAGGACTTGAATTTCCTTTCGATCATATCATACTGAGGTCATTCAGCAGTATGAACATTGAGCCAAGTGGGAAGGATCTACTGTCACTTACATCTTAATTCTACAGAGTTCTGAAAGACATAGAGTGGCAAGAAAAAGTATGTGAACCGTTTGGAATTAACTGGATTTCTGCATAAATTGGTCATCAAATTTGATCTGAACTTCATCTAAGATACAACAATAGACAAATGCAGTCTTCTTAAACTAATAACACACAAACAATTATACGTTTTCTTGTCTTTATTGAAAAACACAGTGTAAACATTCACAGTGCAGGGTGGGAAAAGTATGTGAACCCTTGGATTTAATAACTGGTTGACCCTCCTTTGGCAGCAATAACCTCAACCAAACATTTTCTGTAGTTGCAGATCAGACCTGTACAACGGTCAGGAGGAATTTTGAACCATTCCTCTTTACAAAACTGTTTCAGTTCAGCAATATCTTTAGGATGTCCAGTGTGAACTGCTATCTTGAGTTCATGCCACAGCATCTCAATTGGGGTGAGGTCAGGACTATGACTGGGCCACTACAGAAGGTGTATTTTCTTCCGTTGAAGTCATTCTGTGTTTTGGGTCATTGTCCTGTTGCATCACCCAACTTCTGTTGAGCTTCAACTGGCGGACAGAAAGTCTAACATTCACCTGCAAAATGTTGGCTTGCTATCCGTCGATGATAGCAGGCTGTCCAGGCCCTGAGGAAGCAAAGCAGCCCCAAACCATGATTCTCCCTCGACCATATTTTACAGATGAGGTTTTGATGTTGGTGTGCTGTGCCTTTTTTTCACCTCACATAGTGTTGTTTTCCTCCCAAACAACTCAACTGTAGTTTCATCTGTCCACAGAATATTTTGCCAGTAGCGCTGTGGAACATCCAGGTGCACTTTCGCAAACTTCAGAGGTACAGCAGTGGTTTCTTCCATGGTGTCCTCTCATGAACACCATTTGTGTTTTACGTGTTTTGTGTTTTATGTATCGTAGACTTGTCAACAGAGATGTTAGCATGTTATTTATTCTGCGCTGTGCTCTTGTAACGGATGTGAAACGGCTAGCTTAGTTAGCGGTGGTTCGCGCTAAATAGCTTTTCAATCGGTGACGTCACTTGCTCTGAGACCTTGAAGTAGTGGTTCCCCTTGCTCTGCAAGGGCCGCGGCTTTTATGTAGAGATGGGTAACAATGCTTCGTGGGTGACTGTTGGTGATGTGTGCAGAGGGTCCCTGGTTCGCGCCCGGGTAGGGGCGAGGGGACGTTCTAAAGTTATACTGTTACATTGATGCTGTTGACCCGGATCACTGGTTGATGCAGAAAAGGAGGAGGTCAAAAGGGGGGTGAGTGTAACGGATGTGAAACGGCTAGCTTAGTTAGCGGTGGTTCGCGCTAAATAACGTTTCAATCGGTGACGTCACTTGCTCTGAGACCTTGAAGTAGTGGTTCCCCTTGCTCTGCAAGAGCCACGGCTTTTGTGGAGTGATGGGTAACAATGCTTCGTGGGTGACTGTTGGTGATGTGTGCAGAGGGTCCCTGGTTCGCGCCCGGGTATGGGCGAGGGGACGGTCTAAAGGTATACTGTTACACTCTTGCAGTCATCTTTGCAGGACGGCCACTCCTAGGGAGAGTAGCGACAGTGCTGAACTTTCTCCATTTGTCTACTATTTTTTCTTACCGTGGACTGACAAACATCAAGGCTTTTAGAGATACTTTTGTAACCCTCTCCAGCTTTATGCAAGTCAACTATTCTTAATTTTAGGTCTTCTGAGATCTCTTTTGTTCGAGGCATGGTTCATATAAGGCAATGCTTCTTGTGAATAACAAACTCAAATTTTATGAGTGTTTTTTATAGGACAAGGCAGTTATAACCAACATCTCCAATTTTGTCTCATTGATTGGACTCTAGGTTATCTAACTCCTGACTCCAATTAGCTTTTAGAGAAGTCATTACTCTAGGGGTTCACATACTTTTTTCCAACCTACAATGTGAATGTTTAAATGATGTGTTCAATATAGACAAGAAAAATACAATAATTTGTGTGTTATTAGTTTAAGCACACTATGTTTGTCTATTGTGGTGACTTAAATGAAGATCAGATCAAATTTGATGACCAATGTATACAGAAATCCAGGTAATTCCAAAAGGTTCACATACTTTTACTTGCCACTGTATGATCAAACCTCCATTAAGCAGATGAAATGGGCTTCCCAGGGTTTATTTCAGTCTTTGATAGTATAAGTCACATGTTCACTCAATTTAGAGACAATTTCAAGTACACTCTTAGAAAATAATTTGCTATCTAGAACCTAAAGGGGTTATTTGTCTCCATAACCCTTGGAAGAACCCTTTTTGGTTACAGGTAAAAACCCTTTTGGGTTGCATTTAGAACCTTTTGGACCCAAAAGGGTTCTACCTGGAATCCAAAATGGTTCTACCTGGAACTAAAAAGGGTTCTCCTATGGGGACAGCCAAAGATCCCTTTTTGGAACCCTTTTTTCTATTAGTGTAGCATATGTTATTTTCACATTTACTATTCAAATAAGGTTTGGCGGATCAATAAGTTGTGATTACTTTGCGTTATTTCAGGCGTACTTTAGATATGTTGTTGCTATTAGATGAAAAGTTTGATGCATCATGGATGAAATAATAACGCTTGTCCCGCTTGCAATCAGCATCAAACTCTACATGAAGGCCACAAACAAACTGACTTCTAGTGTTCATGCTAGTTCAAGCTTCTTCACTGCTTGTCATGTGCATACCCCAGGGAAAGCTTGACCAGGTTTACCTTCAAAAACTCCCAAATGAGACAAAGAAGAACATTAAATACGCATCGTTAGTACGCTCATAGTTTCTGTGACTAACTAAAATGCAGAGTAGGTTGAGAAAAAGAGTAGGTTGAAAATTTGTACAAGAGAAAATACATTATTGATTTGTCTTATAATTTTCCATTCTATGTATCTGGACTTATCCTGTTGCAGTATACAGTGTATACAGGAACAAAATGGTTCCAAAAGTGTTCTTTGGCTGTCTCCATAGAAAAACCCTTTTGTAGGCTTTGTATGACAATTACCACCCTCAATGCTCCTTGGGTTTCTATAGGCTTTGTATGACAATTACCACCCTCAATGCTCCGTGGGTTTCTATAGGCTTTGTATGACAATTACCACCCTCAATGCCCTGTGGATTTCTGTAGGTTATGTAATGACAATTACCACCCTCAATGCCCCGTGGATTTCTGTAGGTTATGTATGACAATTACCACCCTCAATGCCCTGTGGATTTCTGTAGGTTATGTATGACAATTACCACCCTCAATGCCCAGTGGGTTTCTGTAGGTTATGTATGACAATTACCACCCTCAATGCCCCGTGGATTTCTGTAGGTTATGTATGACAATTACCACCCTCAATGCCCAGTGGGTTTCTGTAGGTTATGTATGACAATTACCACCCTCAATGCCCCGTGGATTTCTGTAGGTTATGTATGACAATTACCACCCTCAATGCCCTGTGGATTTCTGTAGGTTATGTATGACAATTACCACCCTCAATGCCCTGTGGATTTCTGTAGGTTATGTATGACAATTACCACACGGAATGCCTTGTGGATTTCTGTAGGTTATGTATGACAATTACCACCCTCAATGCCCTGTGGATTTCTGTAGGTTATGTATGACAATTACCACCCTCAATGCCCTGTGGATTTCTGTAGGTTATGTATGACAATTACCACCCTCAATGCCCAGTGGGTTTCTGTAGGTTATGTATGACAATTACCACCTTCAATGCCCCGTGGATTTCTGTAGGTTATGTATGACAATTACCACCCTCAATGCCCTGTGGATTTCTGTAGGTTATGTATGACAATTACCACACGGAATGCCTTGTGGGTTTTTGACATCAATAAAACCAGATTTAAATAGTTAGAAAACATTTAATAAAATAGTTTACAGTTTGCCCCTTTGTAACCTTGGTGTAATTATTCATATAAGAATAAAACTGCAGTGCATAACAACTCTGCATGCACAGTTAGTTTAATTTAGTGTTGCGAAGGGAGGTTCTCCTCAGCATGCCTCTGTTTGATTAAGGCGCTATCACCCTGAATGAGAGGAATGATTATCACAACAACACATTCATAAGCCTTCTATTAGATTAAGGCCCATTTTAATAGACTCCCAGCAAGTGGGGGAGTGGTAGCTTTATGTAATTGGTTACAGGGCAACACGCAGGGAGGCGTCAAGAAAAATGAACCAAATTTATAGTGCTTTGTTTTGCTTGCTTTATTTTCCAATGCAGAGAGAAGCTTTATTTGACCATTTTAATCTCTCTGTCTTGTGATCCTGTAGTGTTTCATATAAATGGTTTGTGCATTTCGTTTATTTTTCCCATCCATAATACATGGGGTATCTAAATCCTGCTGGTGCGTGCAGGGGAGAGAGAGGCTGGCTCGCTAGTGCTGTGAGGCATGGAGGCACAAAACAAAGTGGTGGAAATATAGAAGCGACTAAAGACAGAGAAAAAGCCACTCAGGACTGACTGTTATTTTGATAGTTGACTGTTTTGTTTTTTAGTTTCTCATTCATCTGCACTCATATATATATGCAACAGCATATGAATATTTCAACTGTGTTACCCAGAGCTAGACAGTATCAGCGCAACATGAAAGTCGTCTGTTTCAAAGAGATAAAAAAAAAAATATGCCGCCTTTCTTTAATATGTCTAACAGGAAACACAGAGCGGATCCTTTGCAATTGTTTTTCAATTTGTGGGAACAAAAAAAAAACTCTTTTTCTAGCAGAATTTGTTAAATGCTGTTATATGAAGATTGTCTCTGAATATAGCCCACCTTGGGGGCTGGAGAACAGCTGTCCATTTAAAGAATGAGTTAACCATGACACTCCGAGTGGAAATTACCCTGATTCTTCCAGAGTTCAGGTAAAGTACTAAAGTTATTCCTCCCCCTTGCCTTTTAAATTAACTAGAGTACTCCGACTAAAGAAAATAGGAAATCACAAGGCAATTACACTGTCTGCTGCAGTCCTTTCGCTTTAATATATCTCTATCTGATCCCAGCTGTGTCCAAAGGCACTACCTTGAATAGAAAGTGCTGTCAAAGTTACATGAAAAGACGGATAGGGATTATGACAGATCAAAGAGCATTTCTCACATATCTAGGCGAAGCTAGTAAGAACATTCAGGGGCCATGCTTCCTGATACTAGGTCTTGGAAAATATCAATTATTTTTGGCATATGCTGTTCAAAAAAAAACATGCTCAATCCTTCACAGCATCACAAATGTAATCTAGACTGCCAACTGACACCCGAGTGAAAAGCTTTAAAAAAAGAAGAAGAAGAATGTTGACATAAAATGAGATGGAAGTTGCTGTGGTAGGAAGATTCCTCGCCCTCTCTGTGGAGAGCTGTCACGACAGTCCTCATCTTCTGCTCTGGGAACAGCTAGGAGTCGCTGTGAAATGTGTCACACCTCCTTCACTCTGTTTAGGGCACAGTCAGGAGTCTGTGCAAGTCTGTTACACTGCCGTGGCGCTGTTGTAAGCCACCCTGCATCGAGGAAGAGGAGCCGAGTAAATCCGGGCGCAGAGAGGAGCAGCCTTTAATTTAGTCTCCCAGGAATTGTCTCAGCCTCCATCTTAGCAGGGAAGAATAGCATCGTGAACCACCCCGTCGCCTGAAAGTGTTTACCCAAATCACATCCATGTTATCCTATGATGGGGACTGACTGTTCATGAGTGTGAATAAATCATTTTTTGCTGTTGATGTTGTTACGCTAGCTGTATTGTGCCACGGGTTTGTCCCCCCCCTATTGGACACAGAGGAGTATCCTCACTGCATGAGAGTAATGGTGAGTAGTTCAGGGATTCAGGGAGTATACTGCAACTCATGTCATTCTGGATTAGACTCAGCCTCACATTCTACATGAGTCAGTTTAAGTTTTAGTAATTATAAATGGCCAGACTCTTAAGGCCATGTTTGACTCCACTTCAAAAAAGCACTTCGCTATGTATTATTCCATGATCTGATATCTACTACAGTTGCTTGTACTTTGTACTTTGGGGGTACTGTTTGTTGTTGAATACAGACATAAAAGTGTTTCTTCCTAATGTATTTATAGCATTTGCTGGCAAAGATTGTTGAGATGCTATTAATACTATGTGGTGATGGTATAGACGTGGCTTTTCAATCAGCTGCCTTTTCAGTCACTGTTGTTACCATCCATAACTTTACCACACCAGGTGCTAATGTGAAATTACAAATAGGCTGAGCTGTTGAAAACACTATCTGCCATAGAATGAAACATTATAAACACCTGGTCTTTCCATGACATAGACTGACCAGCTGAATCCAGGTGAAAGCTATGATCCCTTATTGATGTCACCTGTTCAATCCACTTTAGTCAGTGTAGATGAAGGGGAGGAGACAGGTTAAAGAAGGATGTTTAAGTCTTGAGACAATTGAGACATGGATTTTGTATGTGTGCCATTCAACGGGTGAGTAGGCATGTCAAAATATTTAAGAGCCTTTGAAAGGGTTATGTAGTAGGTGCCAGACGCACCAGTTTGAGTGTGTCAAGAACTGCAATGCTGCTGGGTTTTTCACGCTCAACAGTTTCCCGTGTGTATCAAGACTGGTCCACCAGTCACCATGGGCCAGCATCCCTGTGGAACACTTTCGACACCTTGTAGTCTATGCCCTGATGAATTGAGGCTGTTCTGAGGGCAAACGAGGGTGCAACTCAGTATTAGGTTGGTGTTATTAACGTTTTGTACACTCAGAGTAGTAGGCCTACATACATCTGCCACACAATTATCCTTTGTCTCCATTTTAATAATCAATTACCCTCACCAAACGGGAATATATGACTCTGAAACCGCATTTACATTTCTAATATAAGTATGGAAACCCAACATAAAAGGGAACCTTCCAGCCTCGTGCTGGTACTCGGCATGTTTTTGCATATCCAATTTTGATGTGTCTATCTCCTTCACTCTATCTCAAATGAATTCATCCAGTCTCTCATACCCTCCTCCACCTTCTCTTGCCACTACCAGGCCCTGCGTTGACCCCAGTTACAGAGCTAGCTGTCTGGAGCAAGGTCCATCGGTGGGAAATGCTGTGTCCATTTCGGGAGAGCTGCGTTCCAGTCATCATGGTACCACAGGGCACTATAGGATGGATGATGGGAGACATGGCCAGTCCCTATTTCTGAGACTGTCTGTAGCAAGGCATTAAACTTCCATGCATGCTTTTCCCCTCAGAGAATTACAGGACAGTGCCCTTTCTTACCCTGAACAAGGTGCGAACAAGACCTTTGAACAATCTTTATCTCAAAGGAATTGGGTCCGTTGCTACAAATAAATTATTCTTCCCATCTGCTCATACAAGTGTCTCTGATTCCATGATCAAGAAGTTCTGAATCTATGCCCAACAGTTGATTCGCATAAACAGACAATTTTGCCTAAATGCATCAGTCCTGCTACTGTTTTAGGTAACATAATTTACAGTAATATGACTAGATATTTTCCCAGAAGAAGTCATCCATTTCTATTGTGGCTCCGGTTTTAGGTCAACTAATGCAAATCTAGTGTTTCCATGAGCTGGAGTTACATTATGGTTTGTTATTCATTCTGCATGTCCTTTGGTGTTTGTTTCCAAATGCCCTACTACATATTATTCATAGAGAAATGTGGACCGTATATCTTCATATAGAAGCGTGCATAAATCAGCCAGCAGTGACAGATTTAATGCAAAGTCATTTTTTTACAACATGTCACTCTACGTAGCTTTAGCACAATATATATGATTAACAACTACAATTGAAATTTGGGCCATTTTACACTTTGGGCACCCATGGTTGATCAAAAGATATGATTGTGTTTTCATGTTTTGTACAACTGCAGAGAGAAAGGGAGAGAGAGAGAAAAGGCAAAGCATCTGTTAGACCAGAAAACCAAGAGAGTAGAGATAACACATCACCCTTTGACCAGTACTAAAGTACCCATTAAAAAAATCTGAAATAGTTGCCAGAGGTTTAAAAAGTATTGATTTTTCCTTTCAGCTTGTGTTGAAAGGAAAGACACAGGAAAAGGCACTGTAGAACTGAGCTGTTGTACAGTCAAATGGGAAGGTATTCTGAACCGTTAAAGGGAATTTCTTTTGTCTGTTTTTGGTGATTCCAATATCCATTTTATAGCTGTTTTGCTTTGCACAGTAAACATGGATGTATTATGTTTTTAGTCTCATCTTGGAAACTCCCATCCACTACCTTTTGGTTGAATAGGGCCTAGTAGTGTTTGGTTTGGTTTTTGAAACAATAGGTAGACTTATAGACATACTTTATCCAACACATTAAAGAAGGATAAATCTTAAGTTCTGCCTTGAAGTTTATTTTTCTAAGTGGGTCAAAGAGAGTTCCTTTGATAACAGATGGTGTTCGCTTTCCAGTGGCAATAAACAAATGTGTTATGTAGAGACACATACTCCTGCCCTACAGTAGTGGTATTATGCATGGGTGGTCCCCTGCTAATCACAATAATCCTCCCTGATTAGAAATGATAAAGCTAATAGAGAAATATCTA